>NC_083872.1:45097516-45398349 GCF_032452875.1 Bos javanicus | reverse complement strand
CAAGTATACCATACAGTATTAACTATATTTACCATGCTGTACACTACCTCCCCAGGACTTATTTCAACATACCACATTTTCTGTATCTATTTATCCATCTGATTAAGTTGCTTCCATTTCTTTTGGATAAATACCCTTAAGTAGAATTACTGGATCATATAGTAGTTCTATTTCTAGTTTTTCTTAGAAGCTCCATACTGTTTCCATAGTGCTGCACCAATTTACATTCCTATCAATAGTGCAGAAGGGTTCTCTTTTCTCCACATCCTTGCCAACACTTGTTACTTCTTGTCTTTTGACAACAGCCATTCTAACAGGGGTAAGGTGATATCTCTCATTTGTCTTTAACTTTTGACATATTAATTACAATATGTCTTGATGTGGGTCTCTTTTGGTTTATTTGGAATTCTCCAGGTTTCCTTGATCTGGATGTCTGCTTCCTTCTAGGAAGTTCCAGGCTAGGGAACTTCTGAGCCTTTTTTTTCCTTCAAGTAAGTTTTCTGTTTCTGCACCTTCGGGGACTCCTATAATGTAAATGTTGGTCTGCTTGATGTTGTCGCATAAGTTCTTTAACACGTCTTCACTCTTTTTCATTCTTTTTCTTTTTGCTGCTCTGATTGGATGAATTCCATTGTCCTGTCTTTGGATTTACTTACCTTTCTCCTGTCTCATCTAGTGTGTTGTTGAACCCCTCTACTGTATTTTTAAGCTCCATGATTTCTATTTGGTACTTTCTTATATTTTCTATTGAAATTATTTTGTTCATGCATAGTTCTGCTGAACTCAGTGAGCATCTTTATGACCACTACTTTGAACTCTATCATGTACATCACTTACCTCTATTTCATTAAGCTCTTTTCTGGGGTTTTATCTTGTTCTTTGATTTGGAATGTAGTTCTCTGTGCTGACACTGTGTTGGTTTATATGCATTAGATAAAACAACTATCACTCCCAGTCTTGAAGGAGTGGGTTCATGTAAGAGATGAACTTACTATTCAACCCTGCCCCAGCTCTGGGTTTTGTCTCAAATCTTTGTGATTACCCAAGCTGCTTACTTTAGTCTTAATGACTCCCGTAGTTGAGAGTATGCCAAGACCTGTTAGTGTCTCAAAGGGGAATATTCTGCACAAAGGTTCAGGTGTACTGGAAGCCAAACCCTCAGACAGCAGCTTTGAAGGTATACAAATATCTCTCTTTCAGGGAAGGCTGGGAGATGAGTGTTTCTGTCTATTGCCTTTGCACTGAGCCCTGGGGTGATAGCCAGTTAAGAACCATTTCTTTGTTTGATATCATCTCTTTGAACTCGTGAGAATCAGGCTATCAAAGAAAGTGTTCTCTGGGTAGTAGCCACAAAAGCCAAGGGGCTAGATGGGTATACAAGCTCCTTTCTTGAAGACAAGTTGAGAGTGAAGATGGTGCCCAATGACATCTAGAGATGATTGTAGTCAGCCACTAGATGTAAATTTAATTAGAAGCCTGCTCCTTAGGCCACAACTATGAAGATAAACTAATAGTCCTCTTTCACCAAAAGACTGTTTTTACTGCTGCCTCTCCCACTGTGTCCTGGGTGTAGCTGGTTAAGAACTCCTTTTCTGTTTGTTACAGTCCTGTGGGATCCATCAACACAAGCCCTGCTGGTCAAACAGAACCAGGAAATGAAGGGGTGGCCCCTGGGTGGCAACTGTAGAAAACAGGGCACCAGACAAGTGCACAAACTCCTTTCCAGGAGACACTGGGATCCTGCAGGGAGGTGGAGGGACAGGGCAAAGATGGCAGCCTCCATCTCTGGAGAGTATTTCAGCTGACCCCTAGATATGTGTTAAATGAAATGACTGCCCCTCCGGCTGAAGCTTTCAGACAGGCAACTAGGCTTCTTTCACAGAAAGACTGGGCACTTTTCCATCAGCTGCCTTAGCACTAGGTCCTGGGGGATAGCCAGGTAAGTCTGTGTGATTCCTTGAAGAACTGTTTTTCAGTTTGCTATAGCTTTGTGGGTCTCATGGATGCATGCCCTCTCATTTTCAAAGCTGTGTGTTTCAAGAGTTTCTGGAAGGAACCAGTCCTGCTGACACCCGGACTTTAGCCCAGTGAGACTGGTATTGAACTTCTAACCTTTAGAACTGCACATTTAAATTCACTGTTATTAGAGAGGAGACAAGATGGTGGAGTAGAAGGACAAGAGCTCACCTCTTATGGAAACACCACTGACAAAAAAAAAAACCCTGGAATCTACCAAGAGATACCCTACCTTCAAAGAAAAAGAAGAAGCCACAATGAGACAGTAGGTGGGAGGTACAATCCTGATAAAACCAAATCCCATACACGTTGGGTGGGTGACCCATAGGCTGGAAAATGATTATACCACAGAGGTTCTATAGGATTGAAAGTTCTGAGCTCCGTATCAGGCTCCCCAGCCTGGGAGTTGGGCAATGGAGAGGAGTCGTCCCTAGAGAATCTAGCTTTCAAGGCCAGTGGGGTTTGATAGCAGGAATTCCACAAAACTAGGGGAAACAAAACTTCCATTATTGGCAGGCACACACAGGGTCTCATATGCACCAGGACCCAGGAAAAAAGCAAAGACCAAATAATCGACTGGGCCAGACTTACCTGCCAGTATTGCAGGGTCTACCGTGGAGGTGAGGGTGATGGCTGTGGCTCACTGCGGGGACAGGGACACTGGCAGTGGTAGTTCTGGGGAATTTTCATTGGCACGAGCCCTCTGGAAGGCTGCCATTTTCTCACCAAGACTTGTCCCCACCCAAAAGCCTGTAGGCGCCAATGTTGGGAAGCCTCAGGCCAAATAATCCCTCACCCATCAGCAGACAGACTGTTTAATGTCTTCTTGAGCACACAGCTGCCCACTAACCACACCCCCTGACACAGCCCTGCCCACCAGAGGGACAGAACTCATATCTACCCACCAATGGGCAAAAATCAGTCCCTCACACCTGGAAGCCTGTACAAGCCTCTTAAACAGCCTCATCTACCAGGAGGCCAACAGCAGAAGCAAGAAGAGCTACAACCCTGCAGCCTGTTGAATGGAGGCTGCAATCACAGAAAATCAGACAGAATGGCAGAGAACTATGTCCCAGATGAATGAACAAGGTAAAATGCCAGGACAAAAACTAATTGAAGGGGAGATAGGCAATCTACCTGAAAAAGAATTCTGAGTAATGATAGAAAAGATAATCCAAGATCTCAGAAGAAGAATGGAGGCATAGATTGAGAAGATACAAGAAATGTTCAACAAAAAGCTAGAACTAAAGAACAAAGAGATCAAAAATCACAATCACTGAAATGAAACAGTACCCTAGAAGGAATCAATGGAGTAACAGGCAGAAGAACGGATGAGTAAGCCGGAAGACAGAATGGTGGAAATAGACTGTTGTAAGAGACAAAGACGGACACTACACAATGATCAAGGAATCAATCTAAGAAGATATGACAATTGTGAACATATAGGCACCCAGCCTAGGACCACCTCAATATATAAGGAAATACCAACAGCCATAAGAGGAGAAATTGACAGTAATAGTAGGGGACTTTAATACCCCACTTTCATCACCGAACAGATCGGTTAGAGAATCAATAAGGAAACATAGACCTTAAATGGTACATTAGACCAAGGAGTATTCTTGACACCTTGAAATTTCAAGAATACAGTTAATAAAAGGCCGTATATATTTTAAGACTCCACTCATTTTAAATCATGTTTTCCCATCTCAGTTTGTCTACTTTGTTGACAAATGTTATCTTAATGACATAAATGAGAAGAGGCCACAAAGATAAAAGTTATTGAATTCCATATTTCCTTCTCATTTTTTTTTCAATGTAATCAAATGTAAATATCCACTTTGATTTTTTCCTCTTTTGCATTTAAAAAAAAATAGGTTCCATTTATACTTATTCCTACTAGAGCTAACCTTTGGACAATGCAAGTGTTAGAGACATCAACCCTCCACACAGTTGAAAATCCACATACAGCTTTATGGTTTGCTCTCTCAGCACTGGCAGAGTCCACCAACCATGAACTGGGTATTACTAGAGTACATATTTAATGAAAAAACAAAACCAGTCCCCCACTCCACCCCACGCATATAAGTGCATTCATGCAGTTCATACATGTGTTGTTCAAGGGTCATATGTATCCTTTTGATCTTCAGGTAGTACTCAACTGTTAAACATCAGTCATAATTTAGTAACCTGATTCTGTATTTATTCATTGAATTTCGGTGGCATTGTTTTTTTGAAGAGAGATTTCCATCACATCCCAAGTCACTAAACATTCCCAAGCCTCAATTCCATCACCTATAAAATGGGCATAATATGTATATACCTTCCAGGATTGTCATGAAGATCAAATACAAGAGGAGGCTCAACAAATATTAATCCGTTTCTTAATCCTTCTCTGTCTTATTTGGATAAGAAAAATGATACAAAGGAATAGAAAGACCCCAGCTATGTAAGTCTGAAGTTGAATAGATATACTACATAAATTGCTGGGATCTCAATTCAACTTTGTTCCTCAGGAGCAAGAATATGTGAGGAAAGAAGCTCTGCTTAGATCTTCCTTCCTTAGGGCTCTGAACTAGCTCATAGTCTTCCTACCACTTGGAAAATCTGCATTTACGCAAGATAGCTTGTGGTACTGGCAGTATGTGTGTTGGCATCTTTTGTATTTTTCATCTTCTTCAAAACCAAAAAAAAAACAAACCAACCCCAAAGCTCATAGAAAAGTAAGCTATCTTTGAAATTGACTTTATACCATCCTTTAACATCTAAGATAATGCTAGAATAAGACTCAGGATGTTTGAAACTATCACAACATTGTTGATTGGCTATACTCCAATATAAAAAAGTTTAAAAAGATTCAGGATGCAAGGCAGAATATACCAAGAAAAAAATTCCATGGTACTTTAAAAGAATCAGCAAACAGTAATCAAAACAGCATGGTACTGGCACAAAAACAGACATGTAGATCAATGGAACAGAACTGAGAGCCCAGAAATAAACCCACCAACCTATGGTCAATCTTCAACAAAGGAGACAAAAGAAATATACAATGGAGAAAAGACAGTCTCTTTAGCAAGTGGTGTCGGGAAAGCTGGACAGCTGCATGTATATTAATGAAGTTAGAACACACACCATACACAGAAATAAACTCCAAATGTCTTAAAGACTTAAATATAAAACATGACACTATAAAACTCCTAGAAGAGAACATAGGCAAAACATTCTCTGATGTAAATCACAGCAGTTTTCTTAAGTTTCCCAAGTCAATAGAAATAAAAACAAAAACAAATGGGACCTAATCAAACTATAAGCTTTTGCACAGCAAGGGAAATCATAAATGAAAAGACGACTGGGAGAAAATGTTTACAAATGATGCGACTGACAAAGGATTAATCTCCAGAATATATAAACAGCAGGGCTTCCCTTATAGCTCAGTTGGTAAAAAATCTGCCTGCAATGCAGGAGACCTGGGTTCAATTCCTGGGTCGGGAAGATACCCTGGAGAAGAAAATGGCAACCCACTCCAGTATTCTTGCCTGGAGAATCCCATAGACAGAGGAGCCTGGCAGGCTACAGTCCATGGGGTCACAAGAGTCGGACACGACCTAGTGACTAAACCTCCTATATAAACAGCTCATACAACTCAAAAAGATTTAACAAAATGGGCAGAACTAGACAGTTCTCCAAAGATGACGTACAGATGGCCAACAGGCATAAAAGGATGCAAATCAAAACTACAATTAGATACCATCTCACCCTGGTTACAGAAAAGGCGATGGCACCCCACTCCAGTACTCTTGCCTGGAAAATCCCATGGACGGAGGAGCCTGGTGGGCTGCAGTCCATGGGGTCGCTAAGAGTCAGACGCGACTGAGCGACTTCCCTTTCACTTTTCACTTTCATGCATTGGAGAAGGAAATGGCAACCCACTCCAGTGTTCTTGCCTGGAGAATCCCAGGGACGGGGAGTCTGGTGGGCTGCCATCTATGGGGTCGCGCAGAGTCGGACATGACTGAAGCAACTTAGCAGCAGCACCCTGGTTAGAATGGCCATCATTAAAAAGTCTACAAATAACAAATGCTGGAGAGGGTATGGAGAAAAGGAAACCTGCCTACAGTGTTGATAGAAATGTAAGTTGGTGCAGTCTCTATGGAAAACAGTATGCAGATGCTTCAAAAAACTGAAAATAGTATTGCTATATAATCCAGCAATCCCACTCCCTGTCATGTATCCAGACAAAACTATAATTCAAAAAGATACATGTATCCCTGTGTTAACAGCACTATTCACAAAGGTCAAGACATGAATGTCCTTTGGCAGATGAATGGATAAAGAAGATGTTGTACATACATACAGACCACAGACAGAACAGTTGCCAAGGGGTAGGTGGTGGGACAGGGATGTCCTGGGGGTTGGGGATTAGCAGATGCAAGCTGTCTAGAATGGATAAACAACAAGGTCCTACCAGGAACTATATTCGATATCCTGTGATAAATCAGAAAGGAATATAAAAAATATATAAAACTATATGTTATATATACATATATAAAACTGAGTCACTTTGCTGTTCAGCAGAAATTAAGACATTGTAAATCAATTATACTTCAAATTAAAAAAAAGTTAGCATTTCCTTCTTGGCTGGAAATGGTTGTTACGCTTTAACAGAACAGATCTGAATTTTTTGACAGCCTATGAACAGTGTTTTTGGATGACCTTAGATACCCACACAGCCCCCCTATATCATCTGTGAAACTGAAGAAAGATTTCCAGGGACCTATAGTCTGCCTATCCTCAAGTACGGGGAAACGAAGAGTAATTTGGATTCAGGTCAGTTGCTAAAGTCTTCATATTTGAGTTTGACTTTCATTCAATGTCCTCTAAAGATTAAAAGATTCATTTCTATATACCCCTTACCCAAACCTAGAGACAGTAGTTCAAGTTGGGAATATCTGAACATCACTGTTACGAACAAACACAGACCATGCTTAACTACAGAATTTCTATTAGAGGATAACCCCATACCACCAGCCAATTGTAAGCTACCTTTTGATCTTATATGTCTGTTCAATACTCTGTCCAGGCACCGCCAAACTTTTCACTTACAAGTGATTGTTTTACCAAAAGAGATGATTTATTTTGATATGTTAAAATTGAAAATGGGGAAAAAATTAAAAAGACCAGTAGATCCAAAGATTTTCAGATAAAAGTCAGCACTATGACATCAGGAGAACAAAAGGCAAAATTTTGAAAAAAGTTCATGTAATAGGCAAAGGAGAATGAAATCTGAGACTTAAATTTTGTGGCCACACCTGGAAATGAGGGGGAGAAATAAATGTACATCCCTTGGGGATGTATCAAGTTCCGTGGATGAAAAGCACATTCTGGGCAAGAACTGGCCAGAGCGCAGTCTGAGCTGGTGGTTTTCAGGGGACTGTTCATTCCCATGTCCCCACCTGATGAGCACAGGTGTCACTGACTTTGGATCCCATGACAGATGCGTTATCCGTGTCTCTCAGGCTTCTGGCACTCAGCACATACCAGATTCTCTCGGGCCCAGGTTGCTGGGCCTAGGTTTCTGGGTGCTGTGGGCACCCCCTAACCTCTGGATTCAGCTCTGCTCTAAGGAGTTCAGGGGAGAGGACAGCAGCAGATAATGTTATGTCTTGCTCATCTTTACTTCTCCCCAGAGAGGGAACGTTTGGGACATTCCAGGTCCCTAGAATTCAGACTCACCTTAATGTCTGCCTTACCCTCATCTCAGCCTGAGCCTGGTCAACCCTCTTAAGCTTGACAACACAGCAACAAAGAGCCCGAGTTTAGACTGAGGTTGGAGGTGAGATTTAATTGAAAGAACGACCAATCAGAACCTTAGAATAAGCTGGGGTGAGGCAAGGCGTATGCTGTTAGTCCCAGCTATCAGTTGACTAAAAACAGTCGAGGCAAGTGACTTGGCAAGATTTCACACAGGCAGATAACAGAACAGCTTAGGCTTTACCCAGGCTCCTGCCCTCTAGACCAGTGTGGTCCTCAACCCTTTCATCACCACAGACAGGTTTCATAGAAGACAATTTTTCTACAGACCAGGGGTGGAGGGATGGTTTTGGTATGAGTCAAGCGCATTGCATTGGTTGGGGACCCCTGCTCTAGACTAGGTTCTTCCATTAGAGCAAGAGGCCTTTCCTTCCCAGACCAGGACGACTTACCAGAGTCTTTGACCCACCTGGAAATCTCAGATCTTAGCATCATAGCAAGTGGTGAAACTGAACCAATGAATGTGATGCACCTTGACAAACCTCAATAATTTTCTTAAACCAGAGCAATAATGGTAAAGAAATGTTTGTTTCCATTATCCACAAATATACTCTTTGGCTTCCCATTGGGCACCAATATGGAGAGAACCTCTCTATCAGGTAACAGTAACCATGCTGTATCAGTACAGCGGATGCATGTTGATGTATGGCAAAACCAATACAATATTGTAAAGTAAAAAAAAAAAAGTATTTTGAAATAGGGTTTCATTATTAAACTAGGGAGGAAAACAAACAAACACCTGTCTTACACCACAAGGGGGCAGTGTTGATGTATTAATATACATTAATACATATGGTTTAAGTGAACTGTGCGCATCTGATTATAGGGACACGCAGATAGATGAATATTCTTTATAAAATCTAGTTAAATGGACTTGTAAATGCTTTAAATTAATAACAATAATGCTTAGGCCATAATTTGTATGTTATTTAACAGTTTACAAAGCTCCTTCGCTGACAATATTATTTTAGCATTATATTTCAGAGCCCACCTTAATGGGGCCCAGTAGTACCGTAATCTTTCCAGCTAGTCTGAAATTCATAGAGTGTATTTTGTGTTCCGTCGCATTCCCAGTTTTACTCTTATAAAGGAGGAATTTTTAGAGTTTACACTAAAAGATTGGTATAGGTAGAAGCTACAGCCAAAGTAGAAATGTGCCTTGTGAAGAAAGTCAAAAGGAGAAACACCAGAACAGAGTCTGGTGACATAATGAAAAAGGAAAAAGACCCAATAATAAGCTCAATAAAAATTATTAAGATGCTGGTTAAAGTACACTAAGATGCTGGTAATACTACATTTTGTAATATCCCCCATCAACCTACTCCATTAATGTCTCAGCCAGTTAGATGCAGTCCTGCCAATTCAAAAATATTATTTCTGGGAACTTCCTGGGTGGTCCAGTGGCTAAGACTCTGTGCTCCCAATGAAGGGGGCCTAGACCCCACATGCACACAAGAGTTCGCATGCCACGACTAAAGATCCTGCATGCCACAATTAAGACCCAGTGCAGCCAAATAAATAAAAATAAATATTAAAAAATACATAATTTTTCTGTACTTGTGTTTTGGGATGGCAAGCGGTTGGGGGTCAAGTAGGAAAGGGGGAAGGAATATCCATGTTCGGGATGTATGGCCAAGAGAAGCTTCTGACTGTCCCTGCGCTCAGCCCTGTACCCCTCAACTACCCCATCTCTTTGCAGCAGGTGGGAAGCTTTGGTGTGAAGCATGCAGAAATTCCAGGAATTCTGCAATTATGCAATAGGTCCATGATGAAAACTTCTTCAACACACACACACTCCACTTTTGGTTTCATATGGTAGCATAACTGTTACTCGAATTCTTGATGCTTTGCTTCCCCCAACTGTTCTGAATGGAGAAAAATAACACGGGCAATGCAGAAGAGCCTTCCACACCCTGCCCAAGGTTCCACCATCACCACAAGCGATGTGCTGTTCTCATGCAATGGTTTTCAAAGAGTAGTCGCTGGACCTGCAGCATCCGCATCACCAGGGAAGATGTCCATCATTCCAGACCCACTAAATCAGAAACTCTGAGGATGGGCCTGGCAATCCATGTTTTAACAAACCCTCCTGGTGAGTCTGTTGCACATGTCTGAGAAATGACTGCTCTTCTCACACCGTCCGCTCATCTGTCATAAAGGTCAGACAGGCATCAAAAAAACAGGCTGCAAAGACTCCCAGTGCCTGGTCATTTGGCACAGTTGAGAGGTGGGAGGGGTTGAAGCCAATGGTGCTAGGTCACCACCAGTTCTAGGAAAAAATGTAAAATGGCATGTCCAACATTCTCTGGATCTGTGGTATTAAATGGCAAATGACAAGCAAACTTGGCTTCTTTCTAAATGGGTGATGATGTAACAGAGTTACAGCCTGTTTTATTGATCTTTTGCCAGGTCATTCAACATGTAAAATTAGAAGTACTCTGGATTTTACATCTCCATATTAAAGTAACACACACTATCCTTTCTCTTACATGAGCTGATGGGTGCTGCATTTTTCATATGCTGCAGATGCTCATGCAGAGAGAATTCTGAACCGTTAGTTTTGGTACTAAAAATGAGGCTAGACCCAGAAAACAGAAATAGGGGCTTGCATTTTCTCAACCCAAAGGTTTTGCCAGATGCTATGTTTTATGATAATATGAATTAATAAGAAAATCTTACAAACCTATGTGCACCTGTTTTATATATTCAATCAGCGAATCTTTGTTATCCTTCCAGAAGCCTGGAAGCTTCTCCTTGCGAGGATATTTACAGCATGACAGCTCCAACGTAATTTCAAAACACTGGGCCCAGATGTAGTTGTAATCTTGCATTCCACCTAAACACAAACATATTTAAATCTTTTAAAAAGTATGAAGTTGGAGTGAAGACAAGTATCATATACCTTGGAGACACATGAATCAGACAGTTGCAATGACAGTAAATGTAAACAGGAAAAGATGAATTTGACATATTGGCACATACAACTACAGCTTGACATTTTATTATCCAGACATGACCAAGCAATCCTAAATATTCCCATATGGGTAACTGAATCAGAGCTGACTGATGTTCATCTATGTATCCAGATCAACTGAGGAGTAAGGGAAGGGTATTTTTAAAAATCACAACTACAAAAAGGATTCTTCATATTACATTTCTTTCCTAAATTACATTTTAAACAGAGAGAAACTAGAGTGAAATTTCTTTTAAAATATTTCTACAAGCCTTTCATAAACACATTTATTCTGTGAAAATAAGTGTACGCTAGCGTGTGAGATAAGTGCAATTATGTGGTAGTTTGAACATTCTTCAGCACTGCCTTTCTCTGGGATTGGAATGAAAACTGACCTTTTCCAGTCCTGTGGCCACTACTGAGTTTTCCATATTTGCTGGCATATTGAGTACAGCGCTTTCACAGCATCATCGTTTAGGATTTGAAATAGCTCAGCTGGAATTCCATCACCTCCACTAGCTTTGTTCGTAGTGAGACTTCCTAAGGCCCACTTGACTTCACATTCCAGGATGTCTGGCTCTAGGTGAGTGATCACACCATCTGATTATCTGGGTCATGAAGATCTTTTTTGTATAGTTCTGTGTATTCTTGCCACCTCTTCTGTTAGGTCCAAACCATTTCTGTCCCTTATTGTGCTCATCTTTGCAAGAAATGTTCCCTTGGTATCTCTCATTTTCTTGAAGAGATCTCTAGTCTTTCCCATTCTATTGTTTTCTTCTCTTTCTTTCCACTGATTGCTGAGGAAGGCTTTCTTATCTCTCCTTGCTATTCTTCGGAACTCTGCATTCAAATGGGTATATCTTCCCTTTTCTCCTTTGCCTTTTGCTTACTCTTTTCTCAGCTATTTGTAAGGCCTTGTCAGACAACCATTTTGCCTTTTTGCATTTCTTTTTCTTGGGGATGGTCTTGATCCTTGCCTTCTGTACAATGTCGTGAACCTCTGTCCATAGTTCTTCAGGTACTCTGTCTATCAGATCTAATCCCTTGAATCTATTTGTCACTTTCACTGTATAATCGTAAGGGATTTGATTTAGGTCATACCTGAATGGCCTAGTGGTTTTCCCTACTTTCTTCAATTTAACTCTGAATTTGGCAATAAGGAGTTCATGACTGCACAAATGCACTCATCTCACATGCTAGCAAAGTAATGCTCAAAATTCTCCAAGCCAGGCTTCAACAGTATGTGAACCATGAACTTTCAGATGTTCAAGCTGGATTTAGAAAAGGCACAGGAACCAACATCTGGTGGATCACTGAAAAAGCAAGAGAGTTCCAGAAAAACTACTTTTGCTTCACTGACTATGCCAAAGCCTTTGACTGTGTGGATCACAACAAATTGTGAAAAATTCTTAAAGAGACAGGAATACCAGACCACCTGACCTGCCTCCTGAGAAATATGTATGCAGGTCAAGAAGCAACAGTTAAATTGGACATGGAACAACAAACTGTTTCCAAATTGGGAAAGGAGTACATCAAGGCTGTATATTGTCACCCTGCTTATTTAACTTATATGCAGAGCACATCATGCAAAATGCCAGGCTGGATGAAGCACAAGCTGGAATCAAGATTGCTGGAAGAAATACCAATAACCTCGGATACACAGTTGACACCACCCTTATGGCAGAAAGTGAAGAGGAACTAAAGAGCCTCTTGATGAAAGTGAAAGAGGAGAGTGAAAAAGTTGGCTTAAAAGTCAACATTCAGAAAACTAAGACCATGACATCTGGTCCCATCACTTCATGGCAAATAGAAGGGGAAACAATGGAAACAGAGGCTTTATTTTGGGGGGCTCCCAAATTACTACAGATGGTGACTGCAGCCATGAAATTAAAAGATGCTTGCTCCTTGGAAGAAAAGCCATGACCAACCTAGATAGCATATTAAAAAGCAGAGACAGTGCTTTGCCAACAAAGATCTGTCTAGTCAAAGCTATGGTTTTTCCAGTAGTGATGTATGGATGTGAGAGTTGGACCATAAAGAAAGCTGAGCACCAAAGAATTGATGCTTTTGAACTGTGGTGTTGGAGGAGACTCTTGAGAGTCCCTTGAACTGCAAGATCAAACCAGTCAATCCTAAAGGAAATCAGTCCTGAATATTCATTGGAAGGACTGAGGCTGAAGCTGAAACTCCAATACTTTGACCACCTGATTCGAAGAACTGACTCATTTGAAAAGACCCACAGGAGTACATCAAGGCTGTATATTGTCACCCTGTTTATTTAACTTATACGCAGAGTATATCATGAGAAACGCTGGACTGGAAGAAACACAGGCTGGAATCAAGATTGCCGGGAGAAATATCAATAACCTCAGATATGCAGATGACACCACCCTTATGGCAGAAAGTGAAGAGGAACTAAAAAGCCTCTTGATGAAAGTGAAAGTGGAGAGTGAAAAAGTTGGCTTAAAGCTCAACATTCAGAAAACGAAGATCATGGCATCTGGTCCCATCACTTCATGGGAAATAGATGGGGAAACAGTGGAAACAGTGTCAGACTTTATTTTTCTGGGCTCCAAAATCACTGTAGATGGTGACTGCAGCCATGAAATTAAAAGACGCTTACTCCTTGGAAGGAAAGTTATGACCAACGTAGATAGCATATTCAGAAGCAGAGACATTACTTTGCCAACAAAGGTTCGTCTAGTCAAGGCTATGGTTTTTCCTGTGGTCATGTATGGATGTGAGAGTTGGACTGCGAAGAAGGCTGAGCACCAAAGAATTGATGCTTTTAAACTGTGGTGTTGGAGAAGACTCTTGAGAGTCCCTTGGACTGCAAGGACATCCAATCAGTCCATTCTGAAGGAGATCAGCCCTGGGATTTCTTTGGAAGGACTGATGCTAAAGCTGAAACTCCAGTACCTTGGCCACCTCATGTGAAGAGTTGACTCATTGGAAAAGACTCTGATGCTGGGAGGGATTGGGGGCAAGAGAAGGGGACAAGAGAGGATGAGATGGCTGGATGGCATCACTGACTCGATGGACGTGAGTCTGAGTGAACTCCGGGAGTTGCTGATGGACAGGGAGGCCTGGCGTGCTGCGATTCATGGGGTTGCAAAGAGTCGGACATGACTGAGCGACTGATCTGATCTGATCTGATCCTGGGAAAGATTGAAAGTAGGAGGAGAAGGGGACGACAGAAGATGAGGTGGTTGGATGGCATCACTGACTTGATGGACATGAGTTTGAGCAAGCTCCAGGAGCTGGTGATGGACAGGGAAGCCTGGTGTGCTGCAGTCCACGGGGTCTCAGAGACATGACTGAGTGACTGAAGTACATGAATTTGGAGGAGTAATAACCAATGTTTATTGAGTGTTTGCTGTTGCTAGGTACTGTTTGAAGAACTTCACTATCAGCTCTAACCCTCACAGTAATTATCACCCATATTTTACAGATGAGAAACTTAATTACAAATGGTAGGTCATGTACCCAGGGGTTCTTGCAAGTGAATGGCTGAAACCAGAGCACATGCCACCTTCCTAGACTCCCCGTGCTCTCACCCATCACACCACACTACGTCTGTGGATGAGAGACATGGTGCCATGTGGACTCTTGGGAGCAGGGGACGACCCAGTCCCCCGCTGCTTCTGGGATTATCACTGCCCATTCTCACTTTCTAGTTCTTACCTCTCAACACTCTATTTTCAAATGGTTATTCTCATATTTTTTAAGATGCACAACTTCTATTTTAAAATCTCTGAATTGGGAAGCATCTTAAATTTGATGGCTGAAAAGCATCATTGTGTTATTAGTTCAGCTGGAAACTTTTTCTTTCTTGGTGGGACATATTTTACAATCACTGGCATCTTAGATTTGATGAAGTATGGTATCTTTGAATGAATTAGTCTCTGCCAGATTTTAATTAGTTATACTTGATATTTGCCTAGTTAAATAAGTTTTTGCAAGTCCATCAGAGTATTTGGGAAGTAATGAAGTAAATATTTATGCTCAGAAAATGGTCAAAATATTATATAACTATTAAGTAATACTTATGTAGGTCCCTGGAGAAGGAAATGGCAACTCACTCCGGTATTCTCGCCTGGAGAATCCCATGGACAGAGGAGCCTGTAGTCCATAGGGTTGCAAAGCGTCAGACAGGACTGAAGCGACTTAGCACACACGCACGCATGTAGGTCCCAGTTTTAGCCAGGAAGAATTACTCTTTTCTTCCTTTTCCTTTACTTGCAAGTTTTGTATTTCTAAGTTTATTTTCACCAAGAAATAGAAGAGGAAAAAAAGAAAGAGAGAAATGAAATAAAACAAAAGCCCTTGACTGGATGACTGTCTCAGGTAGAAAGAATTTAAATGGCAAAACAGGTGTGGAAAGCACGCTGGACAGAGAATGCCAACTGTGGAGAGTGTGTGCCACTCTGGATAAGGCCAGTCAGGCCTGGCAAACAAAGGCACGCGTGGGAACAACTCACAACAGCAAGACTAGGTTCCTGTCAGTCTCCCACGCGTCTGGATCTGTCTTGGGAAGTCACATAGCACGCTGCAGGACAGAGCTGCCCCTGGGCAGGAGGGCTCCCTTCCTCCCTGTGCAGAGTAGTGAGCGCACACTAGGCCGCCCCCAAGGTGGGGGTGGGAGGGGAGGCTGTCTCTCGGACATGGGAGAGAAGTTTGGGGCACTGTGGCATCTGGCTGGCCCTGCTGCCTTCCAGTCATGGTCTAGGCTTATTTACGTTGCCTGGAAAGCTGGCAGAAACCTGCCCAGATATAAAAGTCCCAGCTTGTGCAAGATTACCTGCCTGTGCATCTACAGTGACAAGTGAGGAAGTGGCCTGAGTGTGGAAATGCAGGCTGCGCCTGCTGCTGGCCAGATCTGCTGACCAGTCTGAAAGGGGGCACTTTTCACCGAGGTGGTGGAACCTGGTCCCCGCCCACTGTCTCCCCTCTCACCCTTCTGTCCTCCATCCCCCCTATTCTCTAGAGTTTCTAGACTAGGACTATGACACCCTTGGGCTTCTGCTGATATTCTTCCTTCTGACAAGAACATCCCCTCTGCCATGTTCCCTACATGGCAAACTCCTCACTCCCTCCCCTCGCCTGGCTACCCTGTTCCAAGGGAGCAAGACTAGAGGGATCTTCTGTTCAGTCTGCAAAGTGGCTTGAAAAATCAGGAGACTTCATGGAAATATCCATCTTGCTTCACAAACTGGAAGATCTGGCAATGCTGCTCCTTACCGCTGCATGGAATAACTACCTGGATGTCAGCAGCAACACACTTTGCTTCCCTGGTGGCTCAGATGGTAAAGAACCTGCCTGCCATTGCAGAAGACAAGAGAAGCGGGTTTGATCCCTGGGTCAAGAAGATCCCCTGGAGAAGGAAATGGCAACCCACTCCAGTATTCTTGCCAGGATAATTCCATGGATAGAGGAGCATGGTGGGCTACAATCCATGGAGTTGCAAAGAGTTGGACATGACTGGGTGACTAACACACAGGTAGCAACTGCCCCCATTGGATGAGACATAAGAATTACATTTCTCCAAGGCCTTCATTACTTCCTGCTGTGTTTTGGCTTTACACCCCTGTGGTACACTGTCCCTTTTCTAAATCTCTGTTCTTATTCATATGACACTGTCACCACAATTAACTTAAATGTTGCTCTTCTCTGTTAAACTTGGGCTTAAGATCTGTGTCCTGTTCATCTTTCTTGGCACAGTTCCTGGCTCCAAAGTGAAGGCTAAACAAGCATCTGAACTCAGGCAACTTTGGCAGTAGGGAACATGTCTGAGCATCTCTCAAACGGTCGTCCCCCTCCTAGCTCTGTGCTATTAGCTGACAGAGACACGACCGAAGGGACTGCACTGTGCCTGACTAACTTCTGGCAACTACTGGGGTCAACAAAGGCCAGCCGGCACCTCTAGGTAAAGACAACTAGGATAGTAGAACGAAGAGAAACTCACCTTTCAGTGGATACCAGGAGTATCCATTTATAATTCCATTAGAAAACCCTGTTTTAATTCTACATGAATTCCTTTTCATGTCAGGATTCCTTGAAGCATAGGTATTTGCAAGATATTGAAAAACATCATCATCAGGGGTTAAGCTCCGAGAGTATAATGTTCCAGTGGCTGTACGTGGAAGACAGACCAAGACCTTTTAGTTGATGTAGAGGAAGTATACGGTATATTAGCCCCTGCATCGTCAAATTCCACACAAAGGCTCTGATTTCCTAGAGAGATCCTCTACCCACTTCCAGGAACGTCTCTCTACCCTTCTCCCAGTTTTTAATGGACACAGCAGAAGGGATATCACACAAAATAACCACGTACATGTGCAAACTCCTCCTCAATCAGCTTAAAAGTTAAATACCTTCTGAGTCATTCTTATTGATTCCAGATCAGTAAACTTTCCTTAGGTATTGTAGGGATTAAATGAAGCCACTAGAATACTTTAACTCCTTGGTATATACCTTATCCCACAGTTTTAAGGGGAGTCAGGAATTATTATTCATGTGATTAGTTTTTTTTTTTTTTCAGTTATGTTGTCTCTTGTGTGCTAATCTAAATTACAATTTTACTATTTCACTCATGAATATCAAGTAATCCCATTTTTGGTTGTCAGTTCAGACACCTTGCCCATCTACTGTTTATAAATTGTAGGAAGGATAGCTCAGAGTCGAGAAAATGAGGCTTTTTCCAACCCCACCAGAAAAATTAAGTAGGGAGAGAAAGAGTGTATCGCCATTCAGAGGTGGACAGTTTGCAGTCTCACTCTGGATTCAGAAAGCAAGAGCAGGGCCCATGTGTGCTTACCTGGAACACCATTATCAAACGGGTAACTGGCCACCAGGGCACCACCATGGAGGTTTGCAGAGAGGACAAAGGTCTCTGTAGTCAGCCACTTCATGACTGCCACGGTCTCAGGCTGCCTCGGTACCTCATTAAGTTCAAAAGCATCAGGGAAATTTCTATTCAGGTCATAGAGGTTACTATTATCCCTTTAAAAGAAAGAAGTTTTAAGGGTTTACTGTTGGTGTATGAGGGAGCAAATTCCTGTAGAGTGTAGACCTCTGCTCTGGGCTCCAGCTGTTTTTCCAGATATGAATACAGAGGTGGTGGATGGTTGCCTTGTCAGCCTCCAACGAATTGCACTTGGTATTCATGCACTCTGTTGTTCCCCGCCGTGTGACTTGTTCTTGCCAGTGGGACAGGAGTGATTCGGATGTAAGCAGAGGTTGGATAAGTGTTTGTGTTTCGGGGCTTTTGTTCTTGGAACACTCCCATTTGGAACCGAGACCCCAGTGCTAGCTACATCAAGGGGCCACATGAAGGAATGAGGGACCCAGGTGAGATCCAGAACTGAAACTCAAGACACAGGGTCCCAGACAGACCCCCGCTGAGGTCCCAGTCATCGTGGCATAGAGATGGACCCTGCTCTGCCCTGCCCAAATTCCCAATTTACAGAGTGGAGAGCAAATAAAAAGGTGGCTGTTTCCTCAATTTGGGGCAGTTTGTTCCATAGCAGTTGTTATCAGAAATAATAGGAACATGCTATTTTACACAAATATATTTCTGAAAAGTGGATTGGCTATGTTTGTCATACTTGTTTGGTCATTAAGTCCTGTCAGACTCTGTGACCCTATGGACTGTAGCCTGCCAGGCTTCTCTATCCATGGGATTTCCCAGGCAAGAATATTGGAGTGGGTTGCCATTTCCTTCTCCAGGGAATCTTCCTGACACAGGGATCAAACTTGTGTCTCTGGCTTGGCAGATGGATTCTTTACCACTGAGCCACTTGGGAAGACTTGGCCATGTTTAAATATGCTAAAAAAACAAAACAAAACAAAAAAAACCTTAAAAGTGGAAGGGAATCCAGTGGTGATTTATCTTTGGTAAAAACAAAATTTTAATTGCACAAGTATCAGTGTTTATCAGACATTTGAGAAATTCCAAACTCCCTGAGGCCATTTAAAATACAATAAACTTTAAATCAGAAATACTACAAAAAAAAAAAAAAGAAATACTACAAGACTCACTCTTCTTTATGTTAGTTTCTGGGCTGGCTTAATAAATCAACCTGCTTATCGAGGGGCCAGGTTCTATACTAGGCCCTGGGATTTCCTAGTGATGAACACTATGGGCGGGGCTCCTGCCCTCGGGTAGACATTAAAGGAGAAATGAGACATTAAAGTTGTGCTGTGAGGGTAAAGGGCCAGGTGATATGAGTATAACTGGGGACCTAATATCCGATTGGTTAGGGAAGGAGGCTTTGAGGAAATGCTGTTGAAACAGGCCAGGGTGGGGCCGATGGGGGTGGGAATGCCAGAGATGAGAAGGAAGCCTGTCGTCATCGTTTCAGGGGTGAAGAGGGATCTAAGCGGCTGCAACAGGGTGACAGTGGGAAAAGCAATAAAGCCAGAGCAGTGGAGGGTGGGCAGGCACAGGAGTAACCCAGCCTTATTCAGGATTTCACTTCTCACAGTCAAAGCCATGGGTGGCCCTGAAGAGTTTCTAGCATGGCAGTGACATGACGCAGGCTATGAGATGTTTCACTAATTCCTCTTGACAGGGCCAAGGTGTCTGATCTGATGGGGACCTTTTGTGGTTTTGTTATGTTTTACATAGATGGGCCCATTCTTACCTGCCATCATTGTAAAAACAGTCAGGCTTTACAACAGCTTCGAATCCATCTGGATTCATTGAGGGCATGATGTGTATCCGGGTACTGTTGATTAGATTTGTGATTTCAGGGTCTCTTCCATCTCTGGTTACAAGATATTCAATTAAATGGAGCAGCAGTTCCCGCCCTACAGCCTGTAGGTGTTAAAACAGAGAAGAGGCTACTTGAGGAAAACAAGGAAAACAGTCCCCAAGGTACAAATTCCCCAACAAGAAACACGACAGATGATACTTAAAACCAAAACCAGTTGTCAGACCACCATTTCTTCAGGCACATGGCAATCCATCACTAGTATGCTGCAAAATCTTTTTAAGAGTATGTTTTTTTTAAGTTAATTTTTTTAAAGTATCTAATAATTTACTTTTAAAAAATGAATTGGAGTAGAGTAAAGGTTATTTCTTATTATCCCGTTTTCAATTTGCTTGTCTTCCAAATACTTGCTGGAGTGATGGAGGGAGGGAGAGCTAGAAATCAGGCATGGGAGCTGAGCACACGTGACCCACGGGAGTGCTGTGGTGCATGTCTGGGTGGATGACGCATGGAGAACCCCTGCAGCAGACACGCAGATGTGAACAGAGAAAAACCCAAATGGGTAATACTCATAATTTAAATAGGTTTCTGATTTCCAGATCCCCCTATTTCCAAGTTCTTCTATTTTCAAATTCCCCTCTTGCACACTTGTGCAATTTTTGCCATACCTCCGTACTTCTGATCTCCACAGTCTCATGTTTCATTGGCACATCAGCCTCACAACTTTCTGCCATGTCTCCATATTATCTATACTATTATTTAGTTTGCATTTTCTGTAAATTGGCTCACTTTTTACTTACGTCAAAAATTATAAACTTTGTATAATTATCATTTTGCTAGATTTCATGTTTTTAATTATACAGTAAAATAAAAGCACGACTATGAAAATAAATATGGTCACATTCACCTAAAATTACCTTATGTACCAACAATGATTGGGAAACTGAAGGCCTGTGAAAAATCTTGCTGTATAAGGGAGAGATTTCCTATTTTTCTTTTCTTTTTTTAGGGGAAAAAAAAAGGAGTTCACATTTTCAGCCTTATTCTGTAAAGATCTGACTAGCCTACATTAATTTTCCCCTGTAACCCTGACCTCAAAGATTCTGCTTCTCAGTAAGGAATATTTACCTCTTGAATGTGATCAGATGTCGTTGAGGGGTTAGGATATGGGAAATCAGTGCAGCAGGTGGTTAAATAAGGATGGTGCTGCCAGTGCATTAATGAAGGCCACGGGCAACAAAAGAATCAATTATGACTCCATTGTAGCAATTCACGGCTGTGACAAAGAAGGAACAATGCTGCACTCTCTACCCCTTGCTGGCAAGCAGAGAGATCACATCTTATGAATCTGTTATCCTAATGGATACAGAATAATTGAAAATGGAACTAAGAAAAATTTAAATGTGTGAATTATATATTTATACATAGCCATAAAATTTAGAGTAGAAATAAATTCCATTCTGACTTCAATTTGTTTTTTCTCCCACTCATGTCTGTCTTCTTCCACCACTGTGATTTTTGTTTTCATAGTCCAAATTGTAGGTTGAAAAAGGTCCTTACAAACTAATAACTAAAAAAGTCACGTGAGTCACACACTGGGTTTTCAATTTGGTGTTTTGGAAGCTCAAGCACATGTGCAAGCTCCTTACTGCCTTCCCTAAAACCAGAGGAGGAGGGGATGGTAATTTTAAGTTGTGAAAGACTCTACAAGTGGATCGTGCGGTGGGCTGAAGTGGGGGCTTTCCTGGCAAGGGGAGGGGAAGAGAAAAGGGTCAAGGAAAAGGAGGAGGAAGTGAGATTTCTAAATGCTGGTTCGAGACTGCAGGATGCTGCCCTTAGAGGGACACACTAGGAAAAACCTGAGGCCAATCGGAGTCCCAGGTCAAGTATGAAGTGAGCCATATTGGAATCCCCACGTGATTCTAAATTTCCTCTTAACTCTCTGAATCATACATTCTCAAGCATGCTTGAACTCAAGACAGGAATTGGCAATGAAATTCATCCACCCACAAGCAAATGAAAACAAAGAGCAAGAAGCTGTGATTAAGCTACACAACTAAATTAAGCAACTGTGGTGGTGTGAGTATAGGATAGAAGGTAAAAGTTAAGGTTTATAGTTAACAGCAAGGGTGGGGCTAGGGGAAGGGGGAGATGAGTTTTCAAAGTGCTAATTTCTTTACTTTTCATAGCAATGGGTCATAGGATATTATCCAAAGTTTAAAATATATATATATAAAATCATTATAATTTCAGCTTTTCCTAATTTTTTGATTTCAGAAGAATCTTATTAATAAGATAATTTCTTATTTTGAGAAATTAACAAGTTCACCAGTCATTTTCATTTCACTTCAGTTCTGTTAAGCTCAAGTAAAGTTATTAAATCTCATACTTCTTAAAGATAACACATATGACATTTTATTTCCTTTTGATTCCTCTCGTTCTATTACTACAGAAATAAAGAGATATGTAGAATAGCATCTGGCAAATAATAATGATGGCTATTTCTGAGTGACAGTATCTTACTCTTATTTTTCTAGTTCTTTTAAAGGAAAGAAAACCTATGTTCTTTTTACAAAAACAAAATCATGATTCTTTCAAGGACACAAATGTGTGACCAAGGTTATCTTCTGTTTGCCTCCATATTCCCAAACAAACCACAAATTCTTAACTGCATAGGGTGAAATAAAAATCCTGGCGGTATGATAAAGAAGTGATTAAGAGTCAGATAATCTTAAAACTGGTGAGATAAACTGATAAAATTTCGGAGAGAGTTAAACAAGGTCCTTTTGTTTTCTTGGACCATATTTTCTTGTCTCTGTAAAAGCAAATTTATGTCACATATTATTCAAATTAATTCTCAACTTTAATGTCTCAAATATTCATGTTTTATGTATAGGTCTCTTTTCATTTAAAATTAAGTCTTTGAACATGAGACCTTAGAGAGACTAATTTTTTTTTTTTAATGTGGTCAAAAGTGTTTCCATTGACTTATCCAGCCTTTCATTTAACTTTCGCTTCCTTTTGTGAGTGTGTGGAGAATCCCTAATGAAGAGCCTGAAAGGCTGGGTAAGCACACCGGCTTCTAGAGTGTTTCTCTGATAATTCATCTGGTCATTAAGATGGCAATACCCCAGGATGGACCTACAGATTGTCATAGTGAGTGAAGTTAGTCAGACTGAGAAAGAGGAATATTGTATAATATTGCTTATAAAAGGAATCTTAAAAAACATGATACAAATAAAATTATTTACAAAACAGAAACAGACTCACAGAGAAGGAATTTATGGCCACCAGGGAGGAATGTGGTGGAAGTGGGGAAGGATAGGTAGGGAGTTTGGGGTTGACATACACACAGTGCTATATGTAAAACAGATAACCAACAAGGACCCTTGTATAGCACAGGGGACTCTGCCCAATACTATGTAACAACCTAAATGGGAAAAGGCTTTGGAAAAAATAGATACATGTATAAGTGAATCACTTTGCTGTACACCTGAATGTAACACATTATTAATCAACTACGCTCCAACGTAAAATTAAAAGTTTTTAGAAAACGATGGCAAGAACTCAGGAAGCAGAAAATAAATCTCTACCAGGTTTACTTCAATTCAGTCAAGTTGGAACTTGCT
The DNA here is from genome assembly GCF_032452875.1 of Bos javanicus. Lineage (NCBI taxonomy): Eukaryota > Metazoa > Chordata > Mammalia > Artiodactyla > Bovidae > Bos > Bos javanicus. The sequence goes on along the minus strand of NC_083872.1, from coordinate 45,375,229 downwards.
AGATAGATGAAAATGAGTGTTTCCGCACTTATCAGAACAATTGCAAAAAAAAATGTTGAAGCAACAATCCACAACTGGGTAGTGTATTGTGTAAGACTGAGTGTTGAGGTCCACAAACTCCTAGAAGATCCATGCACCTTGAGGACAGCATTCAAAGCTAGTGCCAGAATAGCAAGGAATCCACCCAAAGAAGGTTAAGAACCACTGCCCACAAATGTTATATATGCTGCTTTTTAACAGTGCGCCTTGAAAATGCTCTTTAATTCCAAAAGGTCTAAGAGAAGAAGAAGGACGAAGAAGCTGGTTAGACCCAGCTAATCCAAGAGACCCTTCTGCTTCTGGGTTAAGCCATCCCTTTCCCCAGCTCCTGGTGGCACCAGGAGGGCAGAAAACACAAGATCTAAATTCAGGATAATAAGTTTCTCAGTGGCCCCCAAAGCTGTCAGACATTGTTAACAGCTGGGACACACAGAGGGTGACAGGACTTCAGGCCTCCACACCCAAAACACACTGACATTCCTCTCTGCATAATCTCAGTCCTTGGCAGTCGTCAAAGAATCAAGGTAAATGAGTGAGACCTGCTTTGACGGGATACATTAACTACCTGGAGGGCAAGATGTCAGAAATTTGGCAAAGTACAAGCAAATTCAGAGGTGAACAAGAGGAAGGACTCTTGCTTTTCTTTGGAAGTTTCAATTGGGAGGATTAAATTCTGAGCAGCAGACTGCAACCTTTCGAAATGCTAGGAATTCAATAAATAAGCTACTGGAGTCAATTGAGGGCCACATGTCTCTTATTAAAAATGGGTTCCATGAGACCCGATCAATTGACCAGATAGCAAAAGGGAAAGGAAGTCTGGGCTGCTATCTATCATGAATAGTTGTTTTATTAAAAACAACTTTGCATTTCTCTGATAATGAGTGATGTTGAGCATCTTTTCATGTGTTTGTTAGCCATCTGTATGTCTTCTTTGGAGAAATGTCTATTTAGATCTTTGGCCCATCCAATATTCTGGGAGGTGGGTCATAGAGGATCCTGTTGTGATGTATGTCAGAGAGTGTTTTGCCTATGTTCTCCTCTAGGAGTTTTATAGTTTCTGGTCTTACGTTGAGATCTTTAATCCATTTTGAGTTTATTTTTGTGTATGGTGTTAGAAAGTGGTCTAGTTTCATTCTTTTACAAGTGGTTGACCAGATTTCCCAGCACCACTTGTTAAAGAGATTGTCTTTAATCCATTGTATATTCTTGCCTCCTTTGTCAAAGATAAGGTGTCCATATGTGCGTGGATTTATCTCTGGGCTTTCTATTTTGTTCCATTGATCTATATTTCTGTCTTTGTGCCAGTACCATACTGTCTTGATAACTGTGGCTTTGGACATGGAAGCAATCTAGATGTCCATCAGCAGATGAATGGATAAGAAAGCTGTGGTACATATACACAATGGAGTATTACTCAGCCATTAAAAAGAATACATTTGAATCAGTTCTAATGAGGTGGATGAAACTGGAGCCTATTATACAGAGTGAAGTAAGCCAGAAGGAAAAACACCAATATAGTATACTAACGCATATATATGGAATTTAGAAAGATGGTAACGATAACCCTGTATACGAGACAGCAAAAGAGACACTGATGTATAGAACAGTCTTATGGACTCTGTGGGAGAGGGAGAGGGTGGGATGATTTGGGAGAATGGCATTGAAACATGTATACTATCATGTATGAAACGAGTCGCCAGTCCAGGTTCGATGCACAATACTGGGTGCTTGGGGCTGGTGCACTGGGAAGACCCAGAGGGATGGTATGGGGAGGGAGGAGGGAGGAGGGTTCAGGATGGGGAACACATGTATACCTGTGGTGGATTCATTTTGATATTTGGCAAAACTAATACAATTATGTAAGGTTTAAAAATAAAATAAAATTAATTAAAAAAAATAAATAAACACTGACACAGAAAAAAAAACACAACAAAAAACAACTTTGATCAGACTCCCAGCAATATCAAGCCTTTTTGAGCACAGCCTATTATGCTCAAAAAAGTAACTTCCACCCACCCATAAATCAGATTCAAAGACAAGCCAAGCCACTTTCTCAGAGGCAAACGTTTGCATTTGAGCTCCAGTGACAAGAAGTCCCCTCGCTGGTCAGGACAGTTGAGCAGCGTGTCTGGACAGGAAAGGCAGAGTTGTGCATGTGTCACGCAGGGTGGAGCCTGTTCCTATAAAGCCTGGGTCTGGGGAGGGTTGAGTCGGAACAGGAAGTGCAGCATTTGAGCAGTGGGTGCTGCCACACTATTGCAGATCTGGAAGTGTTGTAACAAGTCAGCAGGTTGTACTCACAGGATTATGCATTTTCTCTGACATTCCCTAAAGTGTGTTTGATAAGGTGTGACACAGATCCTGTGTCAATTTTCTTTACTGTCAAGACTGGAGACTATCTTTCCCTTCCACTGGATCGCCCAGTTGTGTGGGGTCCTGGGAAACAGAAAATCCTGCAGCTCTCATATTCTCAAAAATATGAGAGCTGAGGAGGTATATACTAAAATATATATCGAAAAGTATGTATAAATATATACTAAAATATATTTTATTGTACATAAAATACATATATAAAAGTATATACTAAAATATATATATATAAGTATACATACAAAAACGTACTCTGAGGAAGTAAGGTGAGAAATTTTGGGGAACATCTTCAAATGCCTGGCTAGAATGGTTGGGCAGCCAGGAGTCGTAAAAGGCTATTTTGCAAATTATAAGATAAATAACATAAATGAAACAAAATAGAGTTGATCTCTGATAAGCTGGAAAAGAGCAAAATGTTATGATGGCATCTCAGGGTTTGTGGAATGGTGGGGATGACAGAGCCCTAAGCTTGATGGTCTAAACTTACGCATCAAAAATGCTAAGTTTTGGATTAAGAGAAAGTGACAAAAGCATTCAAAAAGCCAGCCAGGAGGAGGCTGGGTCGCCAGTTGGGACCTTCTTAGTTCAAATACATCACTCTTCTGCTGGGTCACCTCGATGCTGAGCAGGAGGTGGGGAAAACCAACCCAGGAGGCGTTCAGGAACTTGGGCAGTCCTGAACGTTCTTCCAGCCCCCAAACAAGAAACGAGCTCCCGTTACCCACACAGGGCCCTGGTTAAGCAACCCAGCGGCTGATGGTTTGGGATCATGGCTCCTTCAGTCTCTCAGAAGGCCTTACAGGAAGACCCTTCCAGTCTTTGCTGCAATGTCGGCTGCTTCCTCTGCATTTACACAGAGTGCAAGAGACCCGAGGGAAGGTCCTTTGGTGACACGTCAGATACACGTTCAAACCACATACATACCTCATCTCCATGCATATTTGCCACGTACTTGAATTCCGGAATCCCGATCCTGTGTTCCTTTGGAGAGCGTCCCACGACGAGAACCCACAGGTTTCTGCCTTTACGGGGGAGAAAGTACAGAAAAATGAGTAGCCTTTTGAAATGATGAATGAACTCTGGCAGAATGAGAATAGTGAACAATGATGCTACTTCTTCCACCTGATGAATGTTTCATGACCATCTCAGTTCATGCAACTAACACCTCTGTGCCTGGAACGCTTTTAATTTACTGCCAGCCAAAATCCTTTCAATCAGCAGAAATATTTAACTTCTTATTCTAGAATGTGACTTTTAAAAATTGAAGGCTTAGTAGGTTACATAGATCTTATTCTTCCAAAATGTTTAGTAGACTTAGTAGGTTACATAGATCTGATTTTTCCAAAATTGTTTTTCCAAAAAGCATGCTCTGAGGTCCTGGTGCCTTATAGAAGTGATCTTGCTAATTCACACAATAACACGGAAATAATAATTGATAGTTGACTGGGAGGGAGCCATAACTCTCAGTGCAAGGAATGTGAAAAAACCAACAGCAAGAAAACATGAAACTCAGAAGGGAGACTGTTTTTACAGCAAATCCTGAGTCTTGTTGTATTCAAATGATCATGTAACAAAGCCTCTCAGCAGTGAGTGTCCTTGATGAGCACCAAGTCCTGTCGAGTAAGCTGGGAACCACAAACAATGCTGACAATGCCTCAAGGAAAACTTCTAAGTCCTAACTCTGCCAGATGGTGAGATTTGGACAGAGACTAAACATCATTGAAGATTCGCTCTGGGCAGATGTTACCACTGCATCTTTGGTTCATATTAACTCAGGCAATCCCTTGTCCTGAGCCAGTGAGATAGATTTTTAACCAGACTTTACAAAATGAAAACACTGACCTTCAAAAAATATTAAATAAACTGCTTATGATCACACAGCTAGTAAGAGGCTGTGATTTGAGCCCCAGAACCAAGACCTGAATTCTGGCCTATATGACTCAATTCTAGAGCTCTTAATACTAATGAAAACAGCCTGTCACTCAAGAAGCTTGGTGTCCTAATCAGCAAAATGAAGAGGTTTCTTTAGATTCTAAAATCACATTCTTTTTTTTTTTTTAATACACTTTAAAACTAGAGATTGGGGAAATGTATATTTGATATCTAGCACCTAGATACAAAGTTCACATATCTGTAATAGCTAAACCTTCTGTGGAATTCAAGAAGCCAGGAAAGGAATTTAACAGCAGTCTGTGGGCTAATGTGGAGCCCGTTTCTGCAGAATTTCTAGTGTAGTTCCTTTAATCTGGGGATCCCATAGGTGGGGGAATACTCTCTTACCATAAAGAACTCAGGGAGAAGCAGATACTGGACTTGTTTTTTCCACCATTAATTCTTAATTTATTATAACAATTGTAGGACGATTCATCTTGACAGGGTAATGCTTTAAATTTAGTAATTGCAGAAATTGTCAAAAAACATCCCCAAAGGGCAGCTTATCTGACTGATGCCACTTGTTCAGTGCAGACTACTCAGGTCATTCATTCACATCCATTTATTTAGTACTATTATGTTCATGCATTTACTCCTACAGATAGTTACGCTCTCTACACCCAGTGAGTCTCTGATCTAGAGAAGAACAGCATGCAAGAACATCATTACACTGGACTGTGACGTATATGATCACAGAGTGTGTATAAGGTACTGGTGTGACTGTAGAATAAAGGAAGAAACTTTTTCAAGGAGTGGGATCACATAAAACTTCACAGACATAGGGTTTTAGAGCTGACTTCTGACCAGGGTTCTGAACAGTCACTCCAAGTTAGCCATGTGGACAAGTATCAGTACAATCCATTTGGTGGTTTCCCACCAGAACCACTTTATTAACCAGAATCTTTGATTCCCCCATATTACCAATTCTCAGATCACCTAGGGCTTCAAATTTAGCATGTTACCATTTTTCATGTGAAGCAAATAAGAGCTTTTTTCTATTAAACTTGGCTCTTTAGGTTTCCTTCTGGGGGATTCTTTTCTGTAGCTATTAATGCTTTCAAGGCTAGAATAACCACAGATTTGTATAGAATATGGTCTGGTCTCTGCAAGAAGATCCAACCAGTCCATTCTAAAGGAGATCAGCCCTGGGATTTCTTTGGAAGGAATGATGCTAAAGCTGAAACTCCAATACTTTGGCCACTTCATGCGAAGAGTTGACTCATTGGAAAAGACTCTGATGCTGGGAGGGATTGGGGGCAGGAGGAGAAGGGGAGACAGAGGATGAGATGGCTGGATGGCATCACTGACTCGATGGACGTGAGTTTGAGTGAACTCCGGGAGTTGGTGATGGACAGGGAGGCCTGGCATGCTGCAATTCATGGGGTCACAAAGAGTCGGACACGACTGAGCGACTGAACTGATGGTCTGGTCCCCTCACAAGCAAGGAAAAAAATTCAGTATCATCTTGACGTTGTTGTTTACAGCTGCTAAGTCGTGTCCGACTCTTTTGCTACCCCATGGACTATACCCCATCGGGCTCCTCTGTCCATGGGATTTCCCAGGCAAGAATACTGGAGTGGGTTGCCATTTCCTTCTCTAAGGAATCTTTCCAACCCAGGGATCAAGCTCATGTCTCCTGCATTGGCAGGTGGGTTCTTTACCATTGAACCACCAGGGAAGCCCATCACCTCGACACAATGTTTCTCAATTGTTTTCTAACTCTGCATTTGCAAAGCTGACCTGTAATATAAAGGATAGTGTAAGACAAGAAAAACCTGACTTGACATAGGTATTCAGTATTATTTGAGGGCTTCCCTGGTGGTCCAGAGGTTAAGAATCCGCCTTGCAATGCAGAGAACACCGGTTTGATCCCTGGTTTGGGAAGATTCCACATGCTGCAAAGCAACCAAGCACGTAGCGCCACAACTACTAAGCCTGCACCCTAAAACCCGTGTGCCAAAAATTACTGAAGGCCACTCACCCTAGAGCTGCTGCTCCGCAACAAGAGAAGCCGGGGCAACGAGAAGCCCACACACCGCGACGGGAGAAAACCACATGCAGTGACAAGGACCCAGCGCAGCCTAAAAAAAAAATGTGTGTGTGTGTGTGTGTGTGTGTGTGTGTGTGTGTACTTTGGTTCAAGGAAGTTGGGAAATCAAACCAATAAAATCTAAATGAAGAAATATTGGTAGTAACTCAATCTCAATTTCAGCATGAATGGCTCCTAAGTGAACAGCAAAATGAGAAACTTACCTTGAATAACCCTCCATGGCACCAAGCCTGAGGATGAAAACAACCCATAAACCTGAAGATATTCACCCAATGCTTTTGGAAAGCTAAGCCTCTTGAAAGTTTTTAACCCGCCTCTCTAATAAACACGGGTTATCTCTGGCTTAGACTAGAGTAAATGCACAAAGGACAGACTATTGACTTTTCACAGCCTGATTGCCAAGGTGAGGCTAATTTAAACAAGATTTTTTTTTTTTTTTTCTATCAAGGTTGGACAGGCTGCCTTTATCCCTCTAAGTTCCTGCTTTGAACTTTGAGCACCTACTTTGAACTTTGAACTCGAGCACCAGGTGTGCTCAAGAGCTCTGAAATGCTCAGCCACTTTCTCTCCACTACAAAGTAAAATTGTCAGTATCTGTGTCCAGGAACCTTCTCCGGGCTTGACTCCAAGCCCAGGGATGTGACATGGTGCCCAATGGGGCACCTAACTGGGTTTGCTTGTAGGACCAGAAAAGTGTTACCATTCAAAAGGCTTCACAAAGATCCACAAGGCAAGGAAACAGAACACTCTAGGCATTCAGGAGAAAGTAGGAGGAGAAGCTTGAAAAACGAAGTACAGTGTCAACAGGGAGAAACTGAAGGAGTGTTATTCCCCTACCAGAATCACTGGATCCTTGGAAAAGCACCAATCCCTGAGCCCCATCTCCCAAATCACACTCCAGGGGGAGGGTCCCCAACCTGCACTTAACAGGCTCCTTTGGTGATTCTGAGGCCCATTAAAGTTTGAAAGCTGCTCAGATTGAGGCAGTGAATGTCCAGATAGATTTGGGCGGTAAAATCATCTCATTTTACATACAATCATGAACATGTTTCTATATGAACAAATATACTTTGACTACACCTTTTAAAATGGCTGTTTGACATACATCAACATGAATCCGCCACGGGTATACACATGTTCCCCATCCTGAACCCTGCTCCCACCTCCCTCCCCGTACCATCCCTCTGGGTCATCCCAGTACACCAGCCCCAAGCATCCTGTATCCTGCATCAAACCTGGACTGGCGATTTGTTTCTTATATGATATTAAACATGTTTCAGTGCCATTCTCCCAAATCATTCCACCCTCTCCCTCTCCCACAGTGTCCAAAATAAATAAATTTAAATTAAAAAAATAAAATGGCTGTTTGATATTTTATTACACAAATGTAGTATCATTCATTCAACAATGCTCCATGGTTAGGTGTCCAAATATAAGTAATTTATGTAAATTACAGCATGTCCACTTAAATTATGTATAGAATTTTTAATGTAAAATATTTTACCATGGCAAAGAAATCAGAGAACAAAATTATATAATTACAACCATGTAAAATAGACTATTCACTAACAAAATACCATGGAACAAAACAGCTCCAAAGCATATAAAGCCTTAAATGAAATAATTGATGAGTCCCTATAAGAACTGAAAATAGCACACTGTCAGTGAAAATGGGCTAAGTGATAGGGTTATAAAACCAAGACTTTGTTTTCACTTTTCCATCTTTCTAGTTTTTAAAAATAAAACACTAAATCTTATTGTTTATTAAGTTCATATACTGTATGCTGAGCTTTATAATACCTGATCTTTACACTTTATAATACTTGATCTTTACAACACCTCTGTGTGGTGGGTGATACCCACAATTCATTGATATAAGTGGTAGAACCAGGATTCAAACCCAGGTCTGTCTGATTCCAGTATCGGTGTTCTTCTGATGACTCCAGGCTCTTCCTGCAAGTAATAGGTAGGTCAGGGCCAATCCCACTCTAGGCGCATAGTTCCCCAGCAGCTCTTTCAGCATCACAATGCCATAATTTGTCCCTGGAACAAGTTCCAGCATGCCACCCGTCTATGACCACTGAGCCATAGCAATACACCTGAACTTACGGCTGCCCTACAGGGACGGTCCATACCAGGTGTTGATATAACAATCCCTAAGTAAAACCGTCAGTATCTGTGTCCAGGAACCCTCTCCGGGCTTGACTCCAAGCCCAGGGATGTGACATGGTGCCCAATGGGGCACCTAACTGGGTTTGCTTGTAGGACCAGAAAAGTGTTACCATTCAAAAAGCTTCACAAAGATCTGCAAGGCAAGGAAACAGAACACTCTAAGCAGTGGAGAGAAAGTGGCTGAGCATTTCAGAGCTCTTGAGCACACCTGCTCAAGAGAGCACCCAGAGAGAAGTGGAATCCAGAGAGAAGGGGAATCCCTGTGTGGGTGGCCTGGTCCCAGGAGCAGACCTGCAGTGATAACAAGGCTGGTGATGCGCAAGGTCCAACCCATGAGGCGCCAGCCTCCAGGGTGATGGATCAGTTGTTTCCCAGACTAGAATATTTCTCTTTGTGTCCTTAAAATTACCCTTTGACCTAAGTCAAAGCTCAGGGGACCTTGCTTGATGCATGAGTTTGCGTCTTCATACATAAGTGGGACCAACAGCTCTCCTGGCAAGAGTGATGTGAAGCTGGCGAGTTCCTCCTGTCTTCCCTAAAAAAGAAGCCAGCACTCCAACACCAAACCTTCAATCTCACTTATGCTCATTCCCATTACTACACACACAAAGCCAGCCCGGCCTCAAATAATGTCCCAGAGGACCTGAAAAATAGCACATAACTTTGGTCGGGTTAAACATGTAGTCTCCGTGACCTCGGGCCTGGAAGTGGAAGAGGAAGTTCCTGCTAAGTGGCTTACGACAAACAACACAAACAACTGCAAACAAAACAGGGACAACGTCTCCAGCATGGCTGTGTTTGCACGGTAGCATGCCTCACAGTTCAGAGCATTTGATATATATTCACTTGACCCTGATGACCATAAGCAGTAGGTAAAAGATTATCCTTTCACACAGGTGGAGGCGCTATCCTAGGGAAGCTCACAAGGCCATGGTTCTCACGTGTGGTCCCAAGACCAGTATCATCACATCCTCTGGGAACTTGTTAGAAATGCAGGTTCTCAGACTCCACCCCTAAGTACAGACTCCACCCCTAAGTACAGAGACCGTGGGGGTGAGGACCTGCAGTCTGTGTCTTAATGAGCTCCCCAGGGCATCCTCATGCTCGCTAAAGTCTGAGAACCACAGACACAGAGATCGGACTTGTGGACACGGTGGGGGACAGAGAGGGTAGGACGTAATAGAGAAAGTAGCATTGACGTATTTACGCTATCATGTGTAAAGCAGCTAGTGGGAAGCTGCTATATGACACAGGGAGCCCGGCCTGGCAGTCCATAACAACCTAGAGGGGTGGGATGGAGAGGGGAGGGAGGAGATAAACGTATAATTATGGCTGATTGGTATTGTGTTGGTTTCTGCCCTACCAACATTGTAAAGCAATTATCCTTCAATTAAGAATATACATAAAGCTTGAGAGCCATAGTAACCAAGGACGGAGCTGGAAGGCCTATTCAGAGCCTGCTCTGTTCTTAACCACTATGCTGCACTGTTCCAGTCACCTAAGGGACAGAAAAGATCAAAGAAACGTGAACCTGTGCCCATAAATTGCCAGGTGCCATTTCTGGTGTTGAGATTTTCCTTTCTCCCCTCTGGAGAACTGGAAATGGGAGGAGGGCTTTCAAGGACCCTATGAGGATGGTCTGAGAAGTTAAAGCTATCATCTCCTTCCTTTAGTGTGCAAATTTCAGACTGGTCTGCAAACTAGTGTACACCAGCTTGTCCCCAGACTGCTCTCTATTCAAGGATTACTGGTAAGCCTCAGTGGCTCTGCCCCAAAGCTCTGGAATCTTGAGACAGATCTACTTCAGAGGTTTGTCTGCTAAGCTGACTAGGCTGAAAAAGTAGGGTAGGTGGAGTAGCAAGAGGAGGAAGGACATGGACAAAACTCAACTGCTCTACTCAGATCTTTTCTGGGACAAAAAAAAAATTCACACACACACTCTTCCAACATGGCAAATGGCCCAGCAGTCACTGGGGCTTCTGCATTGAGTTGAGAAGTCTGGCCAGCCCATGTGAATGCCCCGTCTGTCTGATTCTGTACATGCAAAGCTGTGAACCCATCCTTGGTAAGATGCAATGATTCCAATCCCCAGTCAGCCACATGACCTCCTGGAGCTTTAATGCCATTTACTGTGTAGTGGGCTCAGAATTCCTGATATTGCTCCTGAACAGAGGAACTTGTCAAGAAGGGGTTCAGCGGCGCAGAAAGAAATTGGGCGACCTAGAGGTCCTTCTGCTACTGTGACAAGAGCAAGTGCCCTGCTCCGCCTGGAAGCAGCCATGGGACTGGGCTGCCTCTTGCCTCTGGCAGTTCTAAATTCTAGCTAGGACCCCAAGTTTTGGTCCCTTTCCCCCATGACATCAAAGTACAACCCAAGCTCCTCAGCACGGCAAGTGGCCTCTCATGGACTGTGGCCTTGCTGCCTCTAGCCTTCTACCACAATTCCTTACACTGGGCTCCAGGCAGTCTTGATTTAATCATGTGTGATTCTAATGGGAGCTACCATCAGCCTTGATGCCTATAAATATACGCTCTTGCTCCCGCATGGATAGTCCTCTATCTACCTGATCAAAGTGGCCCGCTTCCTCTTGCCTTTCCAAGGCTCAACCAAAAGCCCCCTCCCATGCATCACCTTTCTTAGCCTTCTTCCTTGATCCTATATTTTACCCGCCTGAGTTGCACTCTCTTTTGAATGCCTCCCACATGCTTCTGCAACCCCTCTCCTAACACTAAAACCACAGGTTTTCCTGCAGGCATGGGACTGTGCACCTCTGTGCTTGTGGTAGCTGGTGTCATGCCTGGCACAGATGTAGTAGGTGACCAATAAATGCTTGCTAAATGAATGGATGGCTGGAAAAATGATCAAATAAGTTCAGTTGGAGCCAGGGTCCAGGACCGAAGAAAAGGCTTACAGCTAGTCTACAAAGAACTACTGGGGTGGGCTCTGAAAAAGCTCCAAATTTCTAGATCAATCCCAGGGTTTTCAGACCTTCTTGGGGATATTTCCATACAAGAGACTGCTGAGGTCCAAACAAAATATCTGGCTTCCGATTAGATTCTTCGGTCATCATGGGGACATGGGATTCCATTTGCTTACTTATTTGTCCCCATGGCACTAATGCTGTGAAACCACACCTGAGAAATGGAGATGTTAGTTTCATGTTACTGCTTCCTGAACAAGTCAGTAGGGAAGTTTGGGGGTTTCAATTTCTAAATCAGAAATTCTTCTGATTGCTTGGGGACATTATCTTTTTCAATTGAGAAGAGAAAAGGAAAAACCTGAAGATGTACTGAATTGGAAGACATTTTCCTTTCTTCCTTTTTTTTGATTCAAGACTAGTCACGATTCCCAGAGAAGCTGAGTGTTTGTCTCATTAATCACCAACCATCAACCCAAACAAGAAGATGGCAGGAAATTCCTCTGCCTTCCTCCTCTTTCAACTCTACCTTCTCTATTCCTCCCACTCGATTCCCAGGTCAGAAGCTGATAAATCTGTTGCACTTCCTCTAAAAATTTTTAATTTTTAAGCTATAAAATTAAGAGAATTTTTTTTAAAAAATTAAGTTTTAAAAGCTAGCCATAATTCTCATGTCCCAGCCGCCCTAATTTTTTTTATGTTCCCTTCTAGTCTTTTTTCATAGAGAGACAGGAAACTTGTTTTAAATCCCCAAAGTGAAAATCTCTAGAGGCCTCATACTATAAAAAGCTGCGAACTTCCGCTTTTGGTGCCTTAGGGGAGAGGTCAAACAAAATCAAATCTTCATTTTGAAGAATGGCTCAGTTTTAACAGCCAAATTAAATATCTTAAAGTACAAACAAGTACTTCAGATTTTTTAAAAACGCTATTTTAAAAGGTCAATCATTATAGCTGGCTCTACGTTTATTGTCCGTTGGTGGGTTCTCTTTTAAGGTTTTCCAGGGGCATTCTGGTTCCGTGTTAGTGTTTTGGTTCTTTCTTCCCAGTTGGTGGCTTTACTTCTTATCCATTCCTGGGGGTGTCACACAGCTGTGTTTTACAATGAGGTCAATTCAGATCCATTTGAGCCCTTCCTCCATGCTCCCTCCCTCAAACCCCAGTTCGTTGGAGGCCTGCTTATCCTAATTGCCTATTTATTGCTACCATAAGAACTCATCCTTCAGTGGCAAGGAATAATGGCAATTTCTTTACTAGTTTTCTCATAAGCTGCTTAGAAGAACAAAGGCCTTGTCTCTCAGTCATCCTACTTGTTGCGTTTGTACCTAAAAGGCTTTCATTTCAAAGTAAAGGAAGCCAGGGTTCAGACAGAAATACGCTGAACTTCTAACAATGGGAGAAGCCCAGGAGTTGCCAAAATAAGGCTCCTTTAAGGTCTAAACTTGACCTAAAAGTAGGACCATTGGTGCTTTTGTGGGATGAACAAAATCCCACAAATTCTCACTGATTTTACCATTCTGAGATTTAAGTTTCACAGTTGGGTCAATAATTTAGTTAAGTACATCTAAACCAGAATTTCATATATGAAATTCTGTACAACATATACCTCCAAATAGCATCTGAGAGCTCTTGACAGATATGCAATGTCCCTCTTGTGGCACCTTATGTAACAATGCCTTGTGCAGGTTTTAGAATCAAATTGCCAGGGTTTAAACCCCCCAGCTTTGACACTTACTACCCATATGGTATTGGGTAAATTGCTTAATCTTGTTGAGTGGATTTAGTTTTTATGTTATAGGATTGATGGTACCTATACCACATGGGATTTCTATCTCATTTAATCCTCACAAACTTTATAAACAGTGGCAGAAACACGATGAGCACATGTTTGTTTGAAGGCCCTGAGTTGAACTGATGGATGTTACTACCGGCCCTATGGACTTCCCTGGTGGTTCAGTCGGTAAAGAATCCACCTGCAATGCAGAAGACTTGGGTTTGATCCCTGAGTCAGGAACATCTCCTGGAGAAGGAAAGGGCAACCTACTCCAGTATTCTTGCCTGGAGGATCCCGTGGGTAGCCTTGTGGGCTACAGTCCATGGGGTTGTAAAGAATCAGACACAGCTTAGTGACTACACCACCACCACCACTACAAGCCCTAGGAGATGATGCAGCGTCAGAGCAATGAAAGAAAAATTTCAACTGTAAACAGTGTCCCTAACATATGGACAGACCCATCATGCCCCCAAAATGTGTCTTTCAGAAAATGTGCAGATCAGTTCAGGTAGACCAAAATCAGCTACAGTTTTTTAAAAAACTGAAGTGTGGATTCACAGAATGAACAGGCTGTCTTCAGAAAACATGTCCTTCAAAATCAATGGTGACAGCATGAAAACTGTCACGAATGTTCATACCACCAGACATCAGGGGAATTTACTTAAGCCCAAGAACTGAACCTCATTCAGAACTCCCAGAGCAAAATGCCTGAGGCTGGTGCTGAGCCTGGAAGCAGCACTGCCATAAGGAAAGTGAAGAAGCAGGTTGCCTTGGCCAGCTGTGCTGAACCGTAAATGCATCTTTCACAATGTATTCTTACGTGGTCTGTTGCCAAAGTGATTGAAGCCATCACTCAGATTTTAATAGTCTCCAGGAGATGGAGGCTGGAAATCACGTTAAGATTCCCAGTCTGGTCCTGCCGTGGAGAGACGCCAACTCATCACTGTAGGCGGGCAACCCCAGTGCTTGTCGATAAAGAACTGGTTCATTAGGAATCAGTCAGTGACAAAAAACTGGTCCAACGGGAGATGGTCTATGTCAACAAAAGGCAGGGGGACTGGCCCAGATTACAAGACTAGAGATACAACACGATAGGCAGTGTGTTTCCAATTTTTGATTGGATTCTAAGGGAAAAAAATGTTATAAGAGGCATTCTTGGGGCCATTGGAGAACTTTGATATTGTTCATTGAGTAATTATTTTCTTAACTCAATAATGGCGTGCTGTGGTTAAGAAGTCATATTTAGATGGTGTATGCTTAGATGTTTGTAAGTAAGCATGCTATTTACTATTTCTAATAGTTCACTGAAACCCACAGATAGAGCTCATGAGAGAGAGAAAGCAAATGTAGCAAAATATTAACAGCTGGTACATATATAAATGAAAACTGAATATTTAATATTTTTGCAATCTTTCTATAGGTTTGAAACATTTCAAAATAAAAGCTGGAGGGGACAGGATTTGTAGAAGATAATGGTAAAAAAAAAAAAAAAAAATCATAGCCTGATTCACTGGTTTCCGTAGTTTGCAAAGTGAGATGCAGGCTCAGAAGAGGTCAGAGTTATTCACCTGAAAGGTGAAGTCATGGTTGGGGGTAGGTGGGGGATGGAGGCCCCAAGGTGAGAAATTCACAGGTTGCCTCTTTCTGAAGAAAACACAAAACTATACCAGAAAGGGGGCTAAGAAGTTACTATGTAAACTATCCAAAACCGAGGCACAATAGCTTTTTTTTTTTTTTAATTTATTTGGCTGCACTGGGTCTTAGCTGTAGCATGCAAACTCTTAGTTGTGACTTGTGGCATATAGTTCCCTGACTGGGGGTCAAACTTGGACCCCCTGCATTGTGAGCTCAGAGTCTTAGCCTCTGGACTATGAGGGAAGAGCCCAAAATAGCTTATTAAATCTCCATATATATTGAGAAAGAAAAATCATCTCGATGAAAATATGAATGTTAACTAAAGGATGTTTTTAAATTTCTATTACAACCAGAAAAAAATTAAAGAAGTATTTTTAAATCACATAATTTATGTGATCACTGAGTTTTCTGGTCACCAAGTCATTAACTTAGCAAAGGTCAAGTGATTAACATAGAATAAGAAGCTTGGATGGTGGGGAGCATTAATCGTGAGTTTCATGTCTTCCTCAGGATTGGGCTTTGGATCAGGGGAAAAAAAGATGTAGAAGGCTGAATTTTTCTCTCTGCCTGAATTTGGTCACCACTCCTGTTCGGACTTTGGGTAGAACAGAGCAGTAAGACCGCTACAAGTGAGGAAGCGGAGGGGAGGCAGGGACAGGCTCTGGCTGCTGAGAAGGCAAGGATGAGAAAGAGCCCGTGGACGTGAACTTGGAAAGTTTCTGGCTTTCAAGGGTCCTTTCATTTATCCTTTGACAAAATCACAGCATTAAATTTGTTGTCAACAAACTTAAGAAGCTACATGATAATCACTCAACCTCTTTCAAGAGTGGTGAGTATGAGATTTATTTTTTTCCTATCTTTTGGCCATGCTGCATGGTACGTGGGATCTTAGTTCCCCAACCAAGGACTGAACCTATGCCCCCTGCATGGGCAGCATGGAGTCTTAACCACTAGACAACCAGGCAAGTCCCTGTTTCTGTTTATTTTTGATATAGCCAAGAAGAATGTGAGCATATTTAACATTATAGTTCTACATCATGTAAGCCATGAACTGGTGCTAATTAACTTCTGTAACAAAGCAGCATGTTAAATTCATTGCAAAGTCAGTACAAATATAAATATTTACTTCAAAACAAAACCACAAGAATCACTGCTTTGGCATTCACATCTTTGCAACACCCAAGCTTCAGAAATTATCAATGGATTTCTCAAGCTTACAAGAGTCAGCAATGACACTTTCAGCAGACCCATGGACAACTGTCACTCACTGAGGGGCATTAGAAGGTGAGCTGCTCTAGTAGGAATTTCTATTGATTTGGGGCTTTTCTAGTATTGCACTGAGAATTTGATTATTAGGATTACAGAGGGAGTAGCATATTTAAATGATGTCATAATCAAGGTATCTGAGGAAGAATTCAAAGATTTCAGGAAACCATATCTGCTTAAAATCCTGATATTTTACATAATTTCCAAAGTGTTTCACATACTTTCACATGTCATCTTATCACTTAATCCTTAGCAAAAACCCCATGAGATATGTAAGGCAAGCAGTACCCTCATTTTACAGTTGAAAGAATAGGCCCTGACAGCTTGGAGTCAAACTGGCTTTTTGTTTTACTCTAAGATTAATGTTTGTTCCACACCGCTCCTTCAACATAAAGTAGAACTTCCTCTCTTACCACTTTAGATGCAATAGTTGTTTCTCTTTCTTGGGACAAAGAACTTGAGGCATCTAACTCCTGAATCCTGAGGCATCTGACTCCCAAAATAAACCTACAGCTTCATCTCCCACATCACTCTCCCCTCCCAACAAAAGCAATTCTCAGTAAGTCACTTCTCCAATAATGGCATTAGACTCATTAATTAAGAAGCTTTGGGAATGTAATGTGCTTTTGTGTCTAGAAGAGGTTTTGAGACCCTTCTTACCCTTCAGGTCAATGTTATCTGCAAAGTAGACCTATGTCCAGATGGACAAAGAAATGATCATTTACTTTGGAAGTTGCTCAGGAAGCAACAGTTAGAACTGGACACGGAACAACAGACTGGTTCCAAATAGGAAAAGGAGTACATCAAGGTTGTATATTGTCACCCTGTTTATTTAACTTATATGCAGAGTACATCATGAGAAACGCTGGGCTG
This sequence comes from Bos javanicus, assembly GCF_032452875.1. Lineage (NCBI taxonomy): Eukaryota > Metazoa > Chordata > Mammalia > Artiodactyla > Bovidae > Bos > Bos javanicus. Next base: position 45,358,203 of record NC_083872.1, on the reverse strand, counting down.
GAAGAAGCACAAGCTGGAATCAAGGTTGCCAGGAGAAATATCAATAACCTCAAATATGCAGATGACACCACCCTTATGGCAGAAAGTGAAGAGGAACTCAAAAGCCTCTTGATGAAAGTGAAAGAGGAGAGTGAAAAAGTTGTTTTAAAGCTCAACATTCAGAAAACTAAGATCATGGCATCTGGTCCCATCACTTCATGGGAAATAGATGGGGAAACAGTGGAAACAGTGTCAAGACTTTATTTTTTTGGTCTCCAAAATCACTGCAGATGGTGATTGCAGCCATGAAATTAAAAGATGCTTACTCCTTGGAAGGAAAGTTATGACCAACCTAGATAGTATATTGAAAAGCAGAGACATTACTTTGCAAACAAAGGTCAGTCTAGTCAAGGCTATGGTTTTTCCAGTGGTCATGTATGGATGTGAGAGTTGGACTGTGAAGAAAGCTGAGCGCCAAAGAATTGATGCTTTTGAACTGTGGTGCTGGAGAAGACTCTTGAGAGTCCCTTGGACTGCAAGGAGATCCAACCACTCCATTCTGAAGGAGATCAGCCCTGGTATTTCTTTGGAAGGAATGATGCTAAAGCTGAAACTCCAATACTTTGGCCACCTCATGCGAAGACTTGACTCATTGGAAAAGACTCTGATGCTGGGAAGGATTGGGGGCAGGAGGAAAAGGGGACAAGAGAGGATGAGATGGCTGGATGGCATCACTGACTCGATGGACGTGAGTCTGAGTGAACTCCGGGAGTTGGTGATGGACAGGGAGGCCTGGCGTGCTGTGATTCATGGGGTTGCAAAGAGTCAGACATGACTGGTGACTGGACTGAACTGAACTGAAGCTTCCCAACAGTTTTTCTGGCTGTGCATGTACAACTGACTGATCAAAAATCTTAAGCTGAAGATCATAGCTTTAACAATGCCACCTTGTACCTATAGCTGCAGCTTTGGCTCAATATGTCCAAGGAAACAACACCGTATGTTCAAGCCCTGAGCTGTCTGCCGGAGCAGATCTAAGATTACATGGATCGCTGCCACTGAACACTTCAAGGTCAGAAAATCTCCCAGAGCCAACTTTTCTGCTTCAGACTGTATAATTATCTTGCATCTCAGGTCAGCTTCTACCTTAAAATGTGGGTTGAGCAATGCCCATTTCTAAAGAAGCAAGAGGAAATGCAGCTGTTAATCAGCCACCAAATGTTACTCACCCACTAAAGGACATCTTATCTTGATTTTTGTTAGTTTATATGTATTTAATGAACAATTATGCCTTTCTAATTTCACAATGATATGAGGTGGCTTGCTCACATAGCACGTGGCTCACTGGCAAACTATTCTCAAGAGAGAGTGGGCCAGACGCCATGTCCAAAAGCTATGATCAAGCACGTAAGTGTATGATGCATGTCCGGTCTCTTGAAAGGCACCCTCTTTTTCAGGGGCTGTGATACAAGAATCTCAGTGAAAAGTCCCAATAGTCGCAAGAAGCCATTCCAGAAACCCCTTTTTTGACTATATTAGCCACTTTCCTACAACGGGTCGGTGTAGCCCTGGTGCATCTCACCTCTCCTAGGACAGGGCCGGCTCCACACTTATCATCTGCTGCACATGGTGGCTGGCCTTCGTCCCCTCTGACAGCGTGCCTGTGTTTACTTCAGTTGAGTTTAACACATTTGGAGACAGGGCCCTTATTCAAGCTGTCACCTAATTCACTTCAGTACTCTCAGTCAAATAATTGGGCTGTACAGATGAGGCAGATTCTTCAAGGATGGGCAACAAGATTTGCCAGGGTTTCTTACTGCTCAACAAGCCAGCAAGCTGGGCCACAGAGTTACTAATAGGGCAACACCTTGAGATGTGCCCAACCATCTTTCAGAATCAGGTGCACTCTTGAAGGCCAGTGACTTCGTGCTCTTCAAACTGCCCTCCCCACTTAACCCACATGTAAGTGGGCATGAAATAGTATGAGAGAGGCCCACCAGGGAAGCTGGGCAGAACAGTTTTAACCATGGCATGTGCATTTGGATAGAAGGGGAAGAAGAGGCAGTGGAGGATGTGAATGGTGATGGTTGTGTACAAAGGACTTCTATCTAATGGAGATAAACTTGAGTAGAAAAGAGCCAGGCTTGGAGTTTACTCTCTTTCCATTAACATGCAGGAGGAATTTAAGATACCTCTCATTCCAGCATGAAAATGATTCAGAGAAACCTTGTTGTGGGCATGTTATACAGTGTTTCTGCATTTTTGTGACTCTAAAGTCATTAAGATACATCTCTATCTATGCTATATCCTATAGTGTGAGTTCAATCATTCTCAAAAAAAAATTTTTTTTGCCAATGCCTTGTGGCATGTAAGATTTTAGTTCCCCAACCAAGGATCAAACCTGTGCCCCTGCAGTGGAAGTACAGAGTGTTAACTACTGGATCACCAGGGAGGTCCCATGAATAATTCTTCTGCTCTTGCATAGTCTTGCTGCTGGCCAGGGTTAAGTAGGTCGGTAGCATCACTGTGTTTCTTATGAGCAGGTCTCCGGGTTTCCTGCAGCAGTGTTATCTGGGGTATTTGTTAAAACTGCAAGCTTGTGGGCCCCATCCAGATTGGGAACCTCCAGATATGAGTTCAGGAGTTTGCATTTTTCCTAATTCCTCAGGTGACTATAATATACATCATTAAAAAAAAAACAACAACAACCTTTTCAGTAAAATACAGTACACATACAGGAAACTATACATTTTACAGCTCGCTGTGGATTTTATAAACTGAACACACAGATGTCCAGCCAGCATGTAGAAGCATGCTTGTGCCTGCTCCCAGGCACTATCCATTTCCAACTGCGGATTTACTCATAGTGCTGTATGTAAATGTAACTCCTTCTCAGGGCTGTGTAGTATCTCGCCCTATGATGCAAACCATATTGAGAACCATTTCCTTCAGAATGCAGCACACCAGCCCTGCGTGGATGTGCCACAGAGCACTTATGTGTACCTGGAGCCAGACCACATAGGTCCAGACTGGGATTCTGTGACTTCCTATGTGATGCCGGGCTCCTCCTCAGCTCTGGAGCCTGTTTTCTCATGTGTAAAATAAGGCTTATTTCTGTATCTCATGGGGTTGTTATGAGGGGTAAGTGAGCTAATATTTGAAAAGCACTTAAACAGAGCCTCGCACATACCAATCAACATACATGTTTGATAAATGGATTAGTATTTTTAAACTCAGTGTAACACAGACACTAAAGGCTCAAATGGATCTAACGCCAAAGGAAGAAGGGTACCAAAGTGGCTTTGCGTGGCTTAGCCCAGACTAGATCACACTACACCCCTCCCCTCCTTTAAAGAATCATCTACCTGAATTTTGTTCATTTGTTACCTTATTTCTGCCACTTTTGCTTTCTTATATCTAAAAGAGTGTTAATCAATATACCACTTTTACTAACCACTGGTAGTCAGAACTAATGGGAATGAAGTGAATCATTCATGTAGTGTTGGATTATTTTTAAATAGGAGACTATCCCAAACTCATTTTTGTCCCACATGATGAATTGATAAATTCTATTATATTACTACTAGAAACACCAAAGAATCCCATCTCTGATTCACTCCGGCTTGTTTTCTTATTTTTGTATTCTGAAGTTGACATAGTGTTTATTTGAGATGACTCATGTATTTCCTGAGTCGCTGTAGCTCCCAGGACACAAGGTCAGCCAGAGCTCTTCTTTCTGCCCATATCTAGGTTCATTATGACCCAAACCCACTCCACAGGCCACAGCCCTCTTTTCCCATCACTTTACGTTTCCTCCTCCGGAGTCCACTTATAAGTGTGTTTTCAAAATCATTACTCTTTCTGCTTACAAAAATCATGCATACTTTTTAAAAAATTGAACATTTAAAAATATATACTGTAGGATGTGAAATCCATCCACACACCACTTCATTCACCAAAATAGATTCCAGATGGATTCAGGTGCTAAATGTAAAAACTAAAACTACAAAGTACTAGAAAAAGTATAGAATACATTTATGACCTTGGGGGTAAAGGCCTTTTAAAATGAGACATAAAGTAAAAAAGCATAAAGAAAAAGATTGATGAATATGACTTCATAAAAATTTAAAACTTCTATAAGGCAAAAGATGTTGAAAATAACATTTAAAGACAAGCCACAGAATGGGTGAAAATATTTGCCACACATGTAACAAAGACTACCCTAAATACCTAAGAAGGCCTACACATAAGTAGAAAAATAGGCATTAGGCATGAGAAAATAAAAATGGCCAATAAACTTTGAATGTAAATTCCACAGGAGCAGAAATTTGTTCACTGCTGTCTCCAGCATCTGGAGCAGTACCCTGATGTTTATTTAATGTGAAGTAAAATGTGAAAACATGCTCCTTTTAAGTTTCAATCATGAAAACACAATTTTAAAGGAGACATATTTTGCCCATTGGATTGGAAAAAAATTTCATTGTTGGTTAGGAGGTGGGGAAATGTACACACTTGTGTGGTGCTGGAAGTGTAAATATACATTCTTGTTGTTTAGTTGTTAAGTCATGTCCAGCTCTTTTTGCAACCCCGTGACTGTAGTCCACCAGGTTCCTCTGTCCATGGGATTTTCCAGGCAAGACTACTGGATTAGGTTGCCATTTTCTTCTCCAGGGGATCTCACCCGCAACTTCTGCATTGGCAGGCAGATTCTTTACCACTGAGCCACCAGGGAAGCCCAGTAGACATCCTACTGAAGGGCATCTGCATCTACCAAGTACAAGAATGCACATACCTTTTCATCTAACAATGCCAACCCTCAGGAAATTATTGAGCTCATGTGCTCGTTCAAAGGGTATCAATCACAGAACTGTCTGAGATAACTGAAAGTTGTTAAGTGACCTAAATACTCATCAACATGGAAGTAACTGAATAGGCTATGGTAAAATCAAACCACGAATAGTATGGAGTAGTTTAAAACAATGAGGTATTACTACAGGTACCAATCCATGCCTGCCCCATGCCCCCATACACATAAGTGAAAAAGGCAAGCTGCATAAGAATATTAACAAAGCAATACCCATAAAACAAAACTGTAGACATGTGCATATGATGCTCTCTACATAAATGCATAGAAAAAAGTTTGGATATGACATCTTTTCCTTCATATATATTCTGAAATCTTCCCATGTCAAAAGAAAAAAATCTAACTCATTCTTTTATAAAGGTTGTGGAATGTTTCATTGACAGGGTATAGCATGACCTAATCAATTCCCTGTTGATGAGTATATAGTTGTTCTTGAACAGCTTTATCAAGTACAATTCGCATACTACACAATTCACCCACTTAAAGTATATAATTCAATGGTTTTGGAATATTATATTATTAATTTTTAAAAACTGTGATAAAACATAAAATTTGCCATTTTAACCATTTCAAGTACACAGTTCAATAGCATTAATTAAATGACTGTATCTTTTTTTATTATAAATAAATGCTAATGTTAATCAACTGGAGCCAAAATACATGGTAAATATTTGGAAAACCAAGCTGGAAATCATAGACTTGAGCCTATATCTTTATTCAAACACTTAAAAATCCTCTCTAAAGGGTTTAGGTTTACCATTGCCATTAAAATTTATTTTGGGGACCTATTGATATCGATATACATATATATATATATATTTGAAATCCAGTTGATTTACAATATTGTGTTAACTTCAGGTGTGATTTGGTTATATGTATTCTTTTTTTTCTGATTCTTTTCCATTATGTTTATTACAAGATATTGAACATAATTCCATGCGCTATACAGTAAACCTGTATTGTTTCCTTAAAAAAATAAATAAATAAAATAAATGCTGTAAATATACATCCTTATACATTCTTTGTGCACATGTGATCCTCTGCAGGATAGGCAGTATATTAAAAAGTAGACACATCACTTTGCAATAAAGGTCCGTATAGTCAAAACTATGGTTTTTCCCAGTAGCCATGTATGGATGTGAGGGTTGGATCAGAAAGAAAGCTGAGTGACAAAGAAGTGATGCTTTTGAACTATGGTGCTGGAGAAGACCCTTGAGAGTCCCTTGGACTACAGAAAGATCAAACCAGTCAATTCTAAAGGAAATCAATCCTGAATATTGACTGGAATGACTGATGCTAAAGCTGAAGCTCCAATACTTTGGCCACTTGATGTGAAGAACTGACTCATTAGAAAAGACTCTGATGCTGGGAAAGATTGAAGGCAGGAGGAGAAAGGGATGACGGAGATGAGACGGTTGGATGGCATCACTGACTCGATGGACATGAGTTTGAGCAAGCTCTGGGAGACGGTGAAGGACAGGGAAGCCTGGCGTGCTGCAGTCTATGGGGTCGCAAAGAGCTGGACATGACTGAGCAACCAAACAACAACAGGATAGAAAGCTCTCATCTGCTGAATATCAGTGATAAAGAGAAATACGGGTGAGTCTTTTCAGAAGATTACTACATCATTGTTAAATATGATTCTAAACCTCTAAAAAGGTATCAGTCCAGTCACTCAGTCATGTCCAACTCTTTGTGACCCCATGAATCACAGCACGTCAGGCCTCCCTGTCCATCACCAACTCCTGGAGTTCACCCAAACTCATGTCCATCGAGTCAGTGATGCCATCCAGCCATTTCATCCTCTGTCGTCCCGTTTTCCTCCTGCCCCCAATCCCTCCCAGCATCAGAGTCTTTTCCAATGAGTAAACTCTTCGCATGAAGTGGCCAAAATACTGGAGTTTCAGCTTCAGCATCAGTCCTTCCAATGAACACCCAGGAAAGATCTCCTTTAGGATGGAGTGGTTGGATCTCCTTGCAGTCCAAGGGACTCTCAAGAGTCTTCTCCAGCACCACAGTTTAAAAGCATCAATTCTTCGGCACTCAGCTTTCTTCACAGTCCAACTCTCACATCCATATATGACCACAGGAAAAACCATAGCCTTGACTAGACGGACCTTTGTTGGCAAAGTAATGTCTCTGCTTTTCAATATGCTATCTAGGTTGGTCATTACTTTCAAGAAGTAAGCGTCTTTTAATTTCATGGCTGCGGTCACCATCTGCAGTGATTTTGGGGCCCCCAAAAATAAAGTCTGACACTGTTTCCCCATCTATCTGCCATGAAGTGATGGGGCCAGATGCCATGATCTTAGTTTTCTGAATGTTGAGCTTTAAGCCAACTTTTTCACTCTCCTCTTTCACGTTCATCAAGAGGCTTTTTAGTTCCTCTTCACTTTCTGCCATAAGGGTGGTGTCATCTGCATATCTGAGGTTATTGAGATTTCTCCCAGCGATCTTGACTCCAGCTTGTACTTCTTCCAGTCCAGCGTTTCTCATGATGTACTCTGCATATAAGTTAAATAAGCAGGGTGACAATATACAGCCTTGACGTACTCCTTTTTCTATTTGGAACCAGTCTGTTGTTCCATGTCCAGCTCTAACTGTTGCTTTCTGACCTGCATATAGGTTTCTCAAGAGGCAGATCAGGTGGTCTGGTATTCCCATCTCTTTCAGAATTTTCCACAGTTTATTGTGGTCCACACACTCAAAGGCTTTGGCATAGTCAATAAAGCAGAAATAGATGTTTTTCTGGAACTCTCTTGCTTTTTCGATGATCCAGCGAATGTTGGCAATTTGGTCTCTGGTTCCTCTGCCTTTTCTAAAACCAGCTTGAACATCTGGAAGTTCATGGTTCACATACTGCTGAAGCCTGGCTTGCAGGTAAGGATTCTTTATCTCTTTAAAGATAAGGATCTTTGCCAACAAAGGTCTGTCTAGTCAAAGCTATGGTTTTTCCAGTGGTCATGTACAGATGTGAGAGTTGGACCATAAAGAAAACTGAGTGTTGAAGAATTGATGCTTTTGAACTGTGGTGCTGCAGAAGACTCATGAGAGTCCCCTGAACTGCAAGGGGATCAAAGCAGTCAATCCTAAAGGAAATCAGTCCTGAATAATTATTGGAAGGACTGATGCTGAAGCGGAAACTCCAATACTTTGGCCATCTGATGTAAAGAACTAAATCACTGGAAAAGACCCTAATGCTGGGAAAGATTGAAGGCAGGAGGAGGGTTCGACAGAGGATGAGATGGTTGGATGGCATCACCGACTTGATGGACATGAGTTTGAACAAGCTTCAGGGTTGGTATGGACAGGGAAGCCTGGTGTGCTACAGCCCACGGGGCTGCAAAGAGTTGGACATGATTGAGTAACTGAACTGAGAGAGATAAGGGATTTTCCAAAGCAAATGCAGAAGTGAAAAAACAAAAAAAACTCTGCATCTTCCTGAGTTCATTCAAGTTGTCAAGTATATAAATACAAGCCAGTTAAAGCAAAGGATGCTCTGTCCCCCAGTATCTGAGCATGCATATGCTAGACAATGGAGTCAGTTATCTGCTTATCCTGAAATTTTTGGTCAAACGTACCACAAGCACTGGACCCTGCACTGGACGCAGCCTTATCTGGTTTCCTAATCTGAACTTCACACTCTGATTAGAAGGTGACCTCTGGACATTCACTTAATCCTTCGGTTTTGTGTCTCTCTTCTGTAAAATGGAGGGTCTAGCCTGGACGCCAGCACTTGTATGGCCCAGGTCACAAGGTTGTGCTGGCAGGAATGAGGTCAGCCCAAACCCATAGGTGTGCCAGAGCCAACCTCCAGAGACTGAAAGCTCAGGTCTGAATGTGCCAGTGACTTGTTTTGGGGCCCTGAGCAAGTTACTAAACTGCTGGCAAGTCAGTCTTGAAAGCTGTCAATTGGTATTTACCTTACAGAGTGTTGTGACGATTTAATGAGATAAAGCACAAATAATGCCTCCAAGTGCCTGACATCAAAGATGCCTTCAATAAAGGGTAGCTTTGAATGTTTTAAACACCAAAACATGTGTCAGTGCCATGGTTCCAAGTTGCTAAATACCCCAACTTATATAACCGAGTATGCTTCTGTACCATTTATAATGTGGCAATCATATTCAGTCAATCCTAAAGGAAATAAATTCTGAATATTCAATGGAAGGACTGATGCTACAGCTCTAATACTTTGGCCACCTGATGCGAAGAGCTGACTCACTGGAAAAGACTCCAATGCCTGCAAAGACTAAAGGAAAAAGGAGAACAGGGAGACAGAGGATGAGATGATTAGGTAGCATCACCGACTCAACGGACATAAATTTGAACAAACTCCAGGAGACAGTGGAGGGCAGAGGAGCCTGGTGTGCTGCAGTCCATGGAATGGCAGAGTCAGATATGACTTAGTAACTGAACAACAACAAAATCACATTCTGAGCACTTAACATCTATTAACTTATTTAATCCTCTCAATACCCTATGAGGCAAATATTATTACTTACATTTTACAAAAAAAAGAAACAGGCACAGAAGGTAAGAAACTCATTCTAGATCACAATTAGTGAATACCATAACCAGGATTTGAATTCAGACAATCTCTTCTATAGGGTCTATATTCTTAACCACTACCTAAACTGTTATTGTTATTTACAAGTATCTGTATTTATTGGTATGGATATAAATACAGTATCTCACCCTATTCTGATAGCTCTCCAGTTTCAATATCTGATAGCAACAACCCTTTCTTACCGAGATCTTACTAAGATTACTTTGATAGAACACTCACTTTTCACTCTACCACCTAATTTTAAAATCTTTTTTTTTAAAGTATATGTGCTGCTGAAGCGAGCATTAAAACATCTTTTTAAATGACTACCAAATGAGAACATTTTTAAAGGCAGCTATAAAAAGACTGCATATTAAGAGAGGACATTATTAAAGTTCTCATTGGTCACTCATGGCCTCTAAGATCACACTGATTCCTATGTGTACAGGATGTTTTGAAAATCAAATGCTTGGCCATTACTTTCTCATATTGGGAAAGTATTCTGTTTCATTAGCTTACTTTATTTCCCTAGAGTTTCCACCTCAAAATTGAACAGTTTTTTCATGGGGTCTCAGAGTTGGACACGATTTAGCGACTGAACGAGAGAGGCTACACCTGCCCGGAATGATGTGGGCATGCGGAGGCTCAAGAGTGAGATCTTTTGCCTACTTCAACATACAGGTGATCAGCCAAAATGTTGATAGAATATATTTAATATATGGAATATAAAATACTGTATTTTCTAAGAATCTTGTTTTTATCCATTTCAGAAGGTCCTGAAAAGCCCCTTTGTAAAGCATCACATATATGTATGTCCACACACACACACACATATATATGTCCAACTAGAAGAGAATGTTCCAAATGGCAGGAATTAATAATCCTTGGCACTCGCCAGAGTCTGGCATGTTTGCCTTGCTTATGGCACTTTCTCAGACTATCCTTGCAAAGGTTCCATAGTCAATGCAGTAGCTTTCATGTTACCTGTCCCTGGGTTACAGAACCTTTATTCCAATAGATTCTTATGTAAAAATCTAGTGTAAGAAGTTAAGCTGAGCTGCTCTGGTTGAAGGAGCCAACCTGTTGTCTGTCTTTCTACCCACTAAAGTATGCCAAGTCACCTTGACAGAAGTTTCCCGGTTCTAGAGACCATTTGAAAACCGCAGGAACTGGAACGTGGATTCTAGGTTTGAGTTCCAAGCTCTGCTGCCTGCCAGCTCAACTGCCTTATGCAACTTCTCTCCAAGCCCCAGCTTCCCATCTGTAAAACAGGGGCACGTGCACGCTAAGTGTGTCAGTCATGGTGGACTCGGTGCGACCCCATGGACTGCAGCCCGCCAGCCTCCTCTGTCCATGGAATTCTCCAGGCAAGAATACGGGAGTGGGTTGCCATGCCCTCCTCTGGAGGATCTTCCCAATCTAGGGATCAATCCCACGTCTCTAATGTCTCCTGCATCAGCAGACAGGTTCTTTACCACTAGCACCACCTGGGAAGCCCCTAAAACAGGGATAACACTACTTAGTTCCCAGATTGACATCAGGGTTTAAAATAATATGTGAAAGTAGCTAGTATATAGCAAGCATTCAATAAAGTATACAACTTTAATGCTCAAAACCCCCTTTTTATTCCTTTTCTTTTAGATTTTTTTTTTAAATGTGGACCATTTTTAAAGTCATTGTTGAGTTTGTTACAATATTGCTCCTGTTTTACGTTTAGGTTTTTTGGCCACAAGGCATGCGGGATCTTAGCTCCCCAACCAGAGACTGAAGGCAAGCCCCTGCATTGGAAGGTGACGTCTTAACCACCAGGGGAGTCTCTATTCCTTTTTAAACATATTTTCCCAAGGACAAAGAACAGAATGTTCTGTGGAATCACAGTTCCCTGGGGGCTACAAACTATGCAATTTTAGTGAAGAGTTACGTGAGTCAAAATATTTTCCCTATTTATCACTGTCCTTTGAACAATCTGTTTCCAAAAAACCATAACCAAACTCACAAAGACACAACCTTCCTAAAACTTTGTATTTTCCAGTGAGCACAAACTAAGATACCCTAGGTGCTAAGACATATTAGAAACCATCATCAGTTCTACATAAACACATTGCTATGCATAAAATAGATAATTAATGAGAACCTACTATATATTAAGTTGGTGTAAAAGTAATTGCAGTTTTGCATTGTTGAAATTTGCTGTTAAATATTAGAATACGTTCTTTTTTTTTTTTTTTAATCATTTATTTATTTTAATTTGGCTGCACTGGGTTTTAGTTGCTGCATGTGGGATCTAGCTCCTTGTCTAGGGATCGAACCCAGGCCCCCTGCATTGGGAGCACAGAGTCTTAGCCACTGGACCACCAGGGAAGTCCCTGGAATACATTCTTAAGCGTAATGTGGTTATGCCATATAGTATTTTCATGCACATTTCTCATTTTCTGATTTTTTTGCTAAGGACTTATTACTTTCTATTTTATATTTATTTTAGACTATTGAAACGATGTTAGACAAAAAGCAAATTCAAGCGATTTTTTTTTTTTTAACAAGTTCAAAATGGGTCATAGAGCAGTGGAGACAACTCACAACATTAACAATGTATTTGATCCAGGAACTGCTAACGAATGTACAGTGCAGTGGTTGGTCAAGAAGTCTGCAGAGAGACGAGAGCTTTGAAGATGAGGTGCATAGTGGCTGGTCATCGGAAGTTGACAGCAACCAATAGAGAGGATCATTGAAGCCGATCCTCTCCCAACTATATGAGAAGATACTGAAGAACTCAACGGTCGACCATTCTACGGCTGTGTGGCATTTGAAGTACATTGGAAAGGTGAAAAAGCTTGATAAGTGGTGCTTCATGAGCTGACCACAAATCAAAAAAAAATCATCCTTTTGAAGTGTCATCTTCTCTTATTCCTCACAACAATGAACCACTTTTAGATTGGATTGTGATATATAACGAACAGTGGAATGTATATGACAACTAGTTATTACCAGCTCAATGGCTGGACCAAGAAGAAGCTCCAAAGCACTTCCCAAAGCCAAACTTGTACCAAAAAAGGTCATGGTCACTGTTTAGTGGTCTGCTGCTGGTCTGATCCCCTACAGCTTTTTGAATCCTGGTGAAATCATTACATCTGAGAAGTATGCTCAGCAAATTGATGAGATGCATCGAAAACTGCAATGCCTGTAGCTGTCACTGGTCAACAGAAAGGGCCCAATTCTTCTCCACAAGGCCAAACTGCATGTCTTACAACCAGTGCTTCAAAAGTTGAATGAATTGGGTTATGAAGTTTTGCCTCATCTGCTGTATTCATCTGACCTCTCACTAAATAACTACACACTTCTTCGAGCATCTCAACAACTTTTTGCAGGGAAACAATATCACAACCAGCAGGAGTCAGAAAATGCTTTCTAAGAGTTTATGGAATCCAAAAGCATGGATTTTTATGCTATAGGAATAAACAAACTTATTTCTCATTGGCAAAAATGTACTGATTGTAATGGTTCCTATTTTGATTAATAAAGATGTGTTCGAGCCTAGTTATGATGATTTAAAATTCATGGTCTGAACTGCAATTACTTTATACCAACGTATTAGCACAGGGAACTCTACTCAGTGCTCCGTGGTGACCCAAATGGGAAGCAAATCCAAAAAAGAGGGAATATGTGTATACATAGACCTGATTCACTTTGCTGTAGAGCAGAAACTAACACAACATTGTAAAGCAACTATACTCCAATAAAAATTAATTTAAAAAGAAAAAAACCCAGGAAACCACCGTCAATTCTTTATCCTTCACTGTGTATGAGGGCAGCATTCAGTGCCCCAGATGCTGCTTGCAGTACACTCTCACCCTGCCCCTTACTCCAGTCTGTTTTCTCCATTCATTTTACCAAGAATTCCTACCCTGTCACCTGTCTGCCTGGGAATAGTCAAAGCTTTGTCCAATTATCAGCTTCCCTGATAAACCTTTCTCGACTTTCCCAAGCACCCTGGATACCAGGCCTTTCAACATTTACAGCCCTGTTATGGTACTTTTCCAGAGAAGGCAATGGCACCCCACTCCAGTACTCTTGCCTGGAAAATCCCATGGACGGAGGAGCCTGGTAGGCTACAGTCCATGAGGTCGCTAAGAGTCAGACACGACTGAGAGACTTCACTTTGACTTTTCACTTTCATGCATTGGAGAAGGAAGTGGCAACCCACTCCAGTGTTCTTGCCTGGAGAATCCCAGGGACGGGGGAGCCTGGTGGGCTGCCATCTATGGGGTCGCACAGGGTCGGACACGACTGAAGTGACTTAGCAGCAGCAGCAGCATGGTACTTTTCCTATTAAGGTGACTAGGTGTAAGGCCCCAGCCCTAGTTCCTAAAGAGAAAGGTCCAGGTTCTTTGCAGCCTCCCGCCAAGGTTCTGATAGACAACAGGAGGGCAATAAATCAATTGTTGACTGAGTATATAAATGAATTACTGGAAGACACATTTGGATTATTAACCCAAATCTATCAGTTACCAAGACACAATTTTGGATCAGTTCCTTCATCTATGGAATCTGTTTGTTCTCAGCTCTAAGACAGGCACGTAAATAACTTAGAGCTTTTGTATAGCTTAAGTGAGGAAAATCTGCAAAGGGCCTAGCAGAGTGCCTGGCACATGACAGGTATGTAGTAAACAGCAGCTGCATGTCTTGCATTTTCTCACCCTTGCTGTTCCTACTCAATAACTTGCTAGAAAATGAGACCAAGATTAAGTTCCCTCTCTGTGCTGCTACACAACACTTGAAAAGTTTGAGTGGTTGTAGAGTTGACTCTAAAACAACACAGGGGTCAGGGGTGCCAAGCCTCTGAACAATCAGAAGTCTTCTTTGTAATTTAGTCAGTCCTTTGTATCTGTGGCTCCTCAAAGGATTCAACCAACTGCAGATCATGTAGTTGGTAGTATTTACTGTTAAAAAAAAACCCACAGTGGACCCACGCAGTTCAAGCTCATGATATTCAAGGGTCAACTATATTTCATGATAACTCCAATATTGTTTTAAAATAGAAAGTGTTTCTATCTTGTGCATGGTTGGTAGGCACACACCTTGGTACAGCCACTATAAAAAATGGTATGGAGTTTCCCCTCCCCACCCCCCAAATTAAAATTATACCTACCATGAAGAAAAAGTAAAGTGAAAGTGTTATTCACTCAGTCATGTCCAACTCTTTTGTGATCCCGTGGGCTGTAGCCTGCCAGGCTCCTCTGTTCGTGGGGATTCTCCAGGCAAGAACACTGGAGTGGGTTGCCATTCCCTTCTTCAGGGGGTCTTCCTGAGCCAGGGACTGAACCCAGGTCTCCTGCACTGCAGGTAGATTCTTTACTGTCTGAGCCACAGGGAAGCCCCAATAACTACCATATCACCCAGCAATTCCACTTCTGGGTATTTACTTGAAGGAAACAGAATCAATATCTCCAAGAGGTGTCTTCACCCCCAAGTTCAAACAGTAGTAGTCATAATAGCCAAAACATGGAAACAACTTAAACATCCACAGATGGATGAATGATAGAGAAAATGTGGTATGCACATAGAATGGAATTTTATTCAGCCATAAAAGAGAAGGAAATCTTGCCACCTGTGACAGCATGGAGGAAATGAGGGCATTATGCTAAGTGAACTAAGACACAGCTATGATCTGACTTATATGTGGAATCTGAAAAAGCTGGACTCATAGAAAGAGTGGATTGGTGGTTGCCAGAGGCTGGGAAGCAGGGGAAATGGGGAGGTGTTGATCAAGGGAAACAAACTTCCAGTTATAAATTCTGGGGACTTAACAGACAGTACAATGACTACAGGCTTTTCCGATGGCTCAGCAATAAAGAATCCGTATGCAATACAGGAGATCTGGGTTCAATCCTTGGGTCAGGAAGATCCCCTGGAGTAGGAAATGGCAACCCACTCCAGTATTCTTGCCTGGAAAATTCCATGGACAGAGGAACCTGGTGGGTTACAGTCACATGGGGTTGAAAAAAGAGTCAGACACAAGTCAGTGACTAACACACACAGTGACTATAGTGAACAATACTGTATTATATGAAGTTGCTGAATGAATGACCAGACTTAAATATTCTCACCACCACCAAAACAACATAGTATAGACGTGAGGAAGAGGAGATGTTAACTAATCTTTTTCTGATTTTATAGTACATGTGTTTCAAATTTCAAACTTACATAAAATTATACACCAATTATATCTCAATACAGTTGGGAAAAAAATTTTAAGCATCTATTCCTAGGTACTCTAACATATCTCTCTGAATTCTAGATTTAATTATTATTAAATACTTTTGGTATATAAGTCTGGCATAACTATAATTTGTCTCCAAAATGACTGATTAAAAAAAAAATCTTTGTGTGATCTGTACTCTGTGAGGGCAAAAAAGACACAATGTGCAATGCATCATTAAAATGCTTCTAGCTAAGTTGTATGATTAAAAATAAATGATCTTTTAGATTTAAATGAATAATCAGACCCAAATATGGTACTTAAATCAGAACCCTTTATGCTGATTAATTCTGATGAACTATTCTTATTTTTGTAGATTTAATATTATGCTTTGTTGGTGCTCTGGTTTATTGGCGTGTTTCTATTTTCTCACTATTTTTCTTATTCCAGACATGGCTGTTGCACTTTACTTCTTAAAGAGAATCTTTATCATAATGCAAAATGAACTGTAAAATAATCAGAAATTTTCTGCTTAAGAAAGCAAACCTATCAGGCAGGAGTCCATAGGATGATGATGACTCTCTCTGAGTGAAGCATGAAGTCTTTCACAAGGTAGGCTAGGTCTTCCACAATCTGCCCGTCTTGCCTCCTCTCGCCCCTTCGTGCTCTCCTCTCCAGCCACATTCAACTTTTGCTCCACAGGGTCCATATGCCCCTTCACCACCAGACCTTTGAACACACTATTTATGGCCTTAACTTCCACCTTTCACCTAACTCACTTCTATCCCTCAGTTCCCCTGCCATTGAGTCCCCCAAGGTGAATCCCATCTGCATTCATTAGGATGTCTCTTCCTTCCCATGAACGTCTCAGATCATCAGCTCCATCAGGGCAGGGGACACATTTGACTTCTTACCTCTATATTTTTATGCCAGCACATGTCACAAACTATATTAAGCATTTGGTACACGTTTGCTGAATAAATTGAATGAATCTGTCCAGAGATATAGATTAACTAACGCAACTTTGGGATCTATCACTTAACTTTATGGCTGTCAGACTTCACTTATAACTGCATCCAACATGGTTGGCCAGGACCTCTGCAAGGAAAGAATTAACATAGCTGGTCTGTTTTACTCCCTCCTTGCTTATCTCGGCTGCTGCTGCTAAGTCACTTCAGTTGTGTCTGACTCTGTGTGACCACAGAGACGGCAGCCCACCAGGCTCCTCTGTCCATGGGATTTTCCAGGCAAGAGTACTGGAGTGGGGTGCCATTGCCTTCTCCGTGCTTATCTCTAGAATACTTAAACTCATCATAATGCCCTTAACCAAATTCTGAGCACTACTCTTTCAATGTTCTCTAATTAATGATGCTATTCTGTACCCGCAAGACAAAGGGTCAGTATATACCAGCCTAAAGCATTTGTTTAAAGTAAACAGTAGTATTCATAATGGGTACCTGGTATTTAGTGTGGGTATGTGTCCTGGCTGGTCACGATAGTCATGTGACCAGCTCCTGTGAAGAACTCTGGGCCTCCAAGACTCGAGTGGGCTTCTGTGAGTGGAGACAGACTTCAGGTTGGAGAGAAGCATGCATCTGTGCAACCCTCACTGAGAACAGGTAAGCCCATGCTGACTTCTGTAGTTTTTGCTGCTGCTGCTGCTGCTAAGTCACTTCAGTCGTGTCCGACTCTGCACAACCCCATAGACAGCAGCCCACCAGGCTCCCCCATCCCTGGGATTCTCCAGGCAAAATGTATCATTATTCTGCTGTGCCTGCACTGTGTCTTTTGCTTCATTAATCCTGGCTATGAATATGACTTTGTAGAGTCACGGGTCCTTTGACAATTTACTAGTGGGTGGTCATGGGACCCCAACTTCTACTTCTTGAACTGCTGCCCTTTCGAGATGTCTATGATACTGCTTTTCATCTTTTTCCTACTTCATTGCTGATTTTTTTCCTATCTCCTTTGCTGGCTTCTATCTCTATCAGACTCAAAAGATTACAGTATCCTACAGCTCTATTCTGGCCCTCTTTTATCTCTATTCTCGTTAGATTTTTTTTTTAATCACATAGGTTTCAATGCCATCTACATGTTGATGACTCTTAAGTTTATTTCTATAGTCAAAACTTTCCTCCAAACTCCACCTATACACCTGTCTACTGGACATTCCCACTGGATATCTTTTAAGGATTTCAAATTTCTAAAATCTGTCTAAATCAGAGCTCTTTGTTTCAACCAAAACTTGTCCTTTTCTAGTGTTTTCTACCTTGGTAAATAATACCTTAGACACTTAGCTGCCCAAGCTGGAAACCTGAAAGTCATCCTGGATCTTTTATTGTTCCCTGATCCCTGCCCACTCTCTTCCAATCCATTAGCAAGTATTGTTGGTTTTATTTCCAAAGCAAATCTCTAATCCCTCCACTTCTCTCCATTTCTAATACAGCATCTTCATCCAAAACACCACCATTAACCAGTGCCTGGATTATTATAACTGAATTATTTTCCCTCCGTCTATACTTTCTATACTTTTTTCTATACTTTCCCCTTCCTACTCTCTACTCATCAGACAGCAGCAGAGGACGAGATGGTTAGATAGCACCACTGACTCAATGGATATGAATCTGAGCAAACTCCAGGAGATAGTGAAAGACAGGGAAGGCTGGCGTGCTCTAGTTCACAGGGTTGCAAAGAGTCAGACACGACTTAGCGACTCAACCACAGCAACAGTAGCCGAAGTCACAATTTTTCTAAACCCACATCAGATGACATCATTTTGATTAAAACTGTTCAGTAGTTTCCTGTTATTATCAAAAGAGCATTCAAGCTCTCCTTCTTTGAATTCGTGTGCCGGGCACTCTATGGACTGCCCCTGCACCCCTCTCCAGCCACGCCCACTACTATTCTCCCCCTGCTCGCTGTGCTCCAGCGCCACTGGCCTCGTTTCTGTTCTTGGAATACAGCAGACTCCTCTACCCTCAAAACCTCCTCACTCTCTGCCTACCCCTACACTGTGAGCTAGAGCGTGCTGCTGAATCTGAAGACACAGTCTGTACATTTAGAAGTATACGTTCCTAAAACTCAGAAGATGACCAGGCCCAACTAAATGCTTGTTAAGGCTAGAATGTGGTATTTCCAAATTTGTCTGTTTTTTTCATAAACAGAAAGGAATTTACTGGTAACAAATGATAACCCTGCCAGGCTTATCTCTAGGACAGCAAGATTATTCAGTCTATAAGAGTAAGTGTGTTCCTCAACTGAGCAACCTGCATCTCAGCTTTAACTCCACACACATTTGGTATTATCCGTGGTGGTTTGCTGGTTTAGTTGCCAAGTTGTTGTCTAACTCTTGCGACCCCACGGACTATAGCCCTCGAGATTCCTCTGTCCATGGGATTCTCCAGGCAAGAATACTGGAGTGGGTTGCCATTTGGTATTATTATAAATATAATATAAAGGGTGCTGCAGTCGTGTCCGACTGTGCGACCCCACAGATGGCAGCCCACCAGGCTCCCCCATCCCTGGGATTCTCCAGGCAAGAGTACCGGAGTGGGGTGCCATTGCCTTCTCCAATGCATGAAAGTGAAAAGTAAAAGGGAAGTCGCTCAGTCGTGTCTGACTCTTAGCGACCCCATGGACTAGAGCCCACCAGGCTCCTCTGTCCATGGGATTTTCCAGGCAAGAGTACCAGAGTGGGGTGCCATTGCCTTCTCCAGTATTATTACCAAGGTGCAAATATATTTAATTATTAAAATAATGGGGAAACTTCTGTGGAAGTGCTCCATGTTAAAATGATCTATACTCTCCACACATCCCCACTTTCCATGCTGTTTACTTTCACAAGAGTAAACAGGCCCCGTAAAAGAATTTTAATGGACGGGCTTGACTGAGTTACCAATGAACAAGAGAATGAATATTTAATAGGGATTAAAAAATCAAAGATGCTTTCAACCTTCAATCTGTTGACCTCTGTATTTCCAAAACCTGTACATCTTAAATCTGTAAAGCATTGCTGAGTTTGGAAGGAAAAAAAAGACTCTTAACATTAAGAGATTCCAAGTACCTGCTTAACATTTGTGTGTGTGTGGCGGGGAGGGGGGCGGCGGGTGGAGAGGTCCTTTCTCTTTTTTTTACATTTTCTAAATATACTTGAATTATTTTTGCACTGTTCAAATAAAACCAGGGATATTTACTTAAACTCTTCTTAATGGAAAGGGGTCTGTGTGTGTATCTCTTGTATTTACTCTCTTAACACATGTTTGGTTAGTGTCTGGGGGGCTGAGGGGAGAGGCGGACAAAACCCCTTTAGGTTGGCAGTGAACAGTTCAGTTATCCGCCTTACTGCCTGAAGGACACTAACGTCCCTACTGCCTCCTCCCACACGCCAGTGACTCACTGTGGGTCCTCCATTACCACTACTCCAAGTTATACTATTTTACTGTAGTTTGAGCAAAATACTTTACATGGCCAGGAAACAATTCATTTTCTTGACACTTATGGGTACATACTACATACTATATAATGTTGCATAAAGTTACATATAGTATGTGTAACTACATAAATGTCTATAAAAGTATACATAAAAATAAACATCTTACATACATACACATAGCATACTATATACTATACTGTATAAAAGTGTATTTACATTAAAGTTTCCTTTACAGTGCATGGAAAAACTCTTCAGCTGTGACCCTCAGAGCGCCTGTCACATACAATCAGCGCATATTTGGGACTATGATACACAGATGAGCAAAAGCCCTGCCCTCCAGGTGCAATATAGACAGAGGGGCTGGAAGATGCTCAGGAAGAGTCTACCTCTGCCCAAGCGTCTAAAGAAACGCTTCCAGGAGGAGATGACACTTTGAATTCAGCTCAATCAACGGAATAAATGATCGAGTGGTCCCCAACACCCATTCCTGCTCCGAAAGTGCGGCAGTGTGCTCAACATTCACCTGACTACATTCCTAGTACTCCTGTGCACGCTGTTGGAAAGGGGCGCTCAGTTACATGTCGGGAGGACTGTCAGCTCAGGTGACTGTGGTCGTGCTCCTTAGTGTGGTTCTAGTTCCCGCAGAGATTTCTATCAGAGCAATTTTTAAAAACTGCGTAAACAACTCCCTGAAAGCTCTTTGTTTATACAGATTGCAGGTTTGCTTTCTTCTCCCAGACTTTGTGACAGTGCCTGCATATTTGAAGGGTTTACCCTGTTGTTAATGCCTTTATACCCCACCATGAAGGCTGTTATCTTCAGGAAGCTCTGGGGAGGTTCAGAAGCCTGAGGAGCCTAAGTCTGAGGAGCCAGTTTGAAGCCAACTTGTTTGAAGTTGGTGGCATTTTTGTGATGCCATGGAGATTAAACCTCCAGTTGAGCTTTTGATAAAGTTATGTATGTGAAAGGCCACAGACCAGAAAATGTGCACTTTTTAACCATCTGACATGCAGCAGTCCTTACAAAATAGGCATGAGAAAACATTTTTTAACGTGGAACTTATGTCTGTTTTTGTATTTTTTATTTAATGTCTGTTTATTTGCACACAAACTCAAATAAGGATTTCCTACCTTCTCAGCAAACTACTATCTTACATTGCATTGAATGACTACAGAGCTAGAAAGAATACCAATTGCTTTAAATCACCAGATAGGAAGTTCTGATTTAATCTCTTTCCCTTAACCCAAATGCATGTTGGTATTTGATATAATCTTTAAAAATTTAACTTTTTGGTAATAACCTATAAGGGAAAAGAATCTGAAATATATATACACACACATTTTATGCATATATAAACTAAATCATTTTGCTGTACACCTGAAATATAACATTGTAAATCAACTATACTTCCTTTTTTTTTTTTTTACTGTAATATTCTTATCTTACTTTCTGACTTTGTATTCTTTGAGAAAGGGACACTCTAAATGTTCAAAATAAAGGAAGGAAACAGGGTGAACAGCAGTTAGTTCTCAACTCTAGATTCTATTTGTCACTGTAGTGTTACCTCCAGACACACAGTTTTTTTGGTTAAGAACAGAAACCAAATACCTTTTGGACGCTAGCTACACAAACCTGAAGAGGGTCCTTATCAGCTCTCTGCATCTGTGGTTTTCGACCAACAGTTCCAAACCCTATCAGTTGAGGCCTCTTTTCACACCCAATATTTCGCAACTCTTCTTTTATTTACTGTGTTGGCATAAAATTCACAGAAAATATTTGCCTAGGTAATTTCAAAAAGATTTATATATCAAGGAAAAAAAGAAAGCAATTTATAATAAACCATGTTATCAATATGTAAATACTTGGGCACCATCCACTCAAAGACACAATGAAAAAGATGCTTATATCAATTCTTGAGACTCACAGTGAAGGCATTTATTACAAATGCAGACTGATACAGCTGTGTGCCCACTGGTGTCAGGATTTTATGTGAAATATCTCAAAATCAGGTTCAGAGAAAAACATAATAAAATTTTCCTCAATTTACCTATAGTTACATTCCTGGAAAGTTTGTTACATATTAATATTGTGAAGGAAAATATTTTGCATTTGTAAATAAAAGAATTGGTTTTAGGTTCAGATGATGGTAAGCTTGTCTTTCACTTATGGAAGACATTAGAAAGTATGGGGGATGATTTTTCACTATGCATGACAATTCTGTGTATTTGTTAACACCACCAGGAGGATGCATTATCAGCAAGGTCCCCCATCCAAAGACTTCAAAGTTATGGCCTAAACCGCCCCTCAATTTTCAAATTTTCCCCCTAGGGGGCAGTACTGCTCTTAATGAGAAACACTATTATCAACTTCAGAGATGGCATTTAGGTGGGTGGGTGACCACAAAGTGTGCAAACCAGAACTTCAGCCTTCTCCTTTTGCCTCATAATCAAACAGTTTTGGTATAAAGAAAAAAGATTAAGTCTACACAAAAATATGGAATTCACGCTGCTTTGGGTGAAACTGCAAATACTGAAAAGGGGTCAAGGAGTTCTACAGAATATCACTCAGCACAAAAAACATTTAAAACAGGCCTTTCCTTGGATGATAGAGTATGCTTGTCTACTTTTTCAGAATCACAGGGATCGGGGCAAGGGGAGAGGCAAGGATGTGTGGGGGAGGGGAAAGGGACAAAAAGAGAAAAGGTAACCGGAGAAACTTTTCTCTTCAGCAAAGTGCTTTTAAGGGTTCACTATTGGGCAAGACAGACTTGGTTCCAATCACTCTGTCATTTACTGACTATGGATGATTCATTCAATCTCAATTCTTCCCATGTGAATTGAAGGGTAATAATGGTATTTCACACTCTTGCTAGAGTGATTAGGTGAGGTGTATGTGTAAAGTGCTAGGTAAAGAGTAAAATTCAATTAATGTCGGCTGTCACTATCCTTTAAGTTTCAAATGGCCCTAGAGTATTGGTGTTTGGATATATTTGAGATTTGGAACAAAAATTGTTCCTAGACACAAGAAGCAGAGTAAAATTCTGTTATTTTTTGGATATTCTATCTCATCCTCTTCAAATATCATCCTACAAATATGGTGGAAATCTAAATCATTTCCTTGTAAGAAAAAAAAAAAAAGCAGTGTCTTTAAGAAACTGAGTGGTTATAAAACAAGGCTGATATTCCTAAGATGTTTCAGAAAAGGACCTTACATTTCAAGTTAAAGAAGGGGAAAGGCTAACTCAATGTAATCTGAAATCACAAACATGTATATTACAGCTGAAATTCCTAGATTTTAATGGTCTTCTTGGTATTTAGTCCTCAATATGTCAATATTTACATCACAAAAAGCATTTTATGCAGGATCTCAAGCAAACTGGCTGTCCAATCACATTTGGGAAATGAACAGAGTGACAGAAAACTGAAGTCGTGCAAAAGTCTTAAATACAATGTTCTTTTCCGAGGGTAAATTGCTAGTCAAAATCTAGTCAAAGGTAGTAGACAATGAGAGATCTGCATACGCAAACGCAGTGCATGCCTCTTTGGGGCTGGAATCTAAGCCAATTCTAGGAAGATTTTTGAGCATATGCAATGTTATGAAGATTCCTGGCAGAGAAATTCAATAAAATATCTGTTGAATGAATATAGGACAGTGAGAGTTCGTGAGGTAAATGCACGAGAAGTAAATTCTCCTTTATACTTTAAACAATCATGAAAAAATCATGGTACAGTGATCTTTCATCATCATCATCAAAACAGTCAGCATATCTACTTTCTTAGCAAATGTTAAAGTAAACAACATTGTTAACTACAGGCACTCCACCATACAGTAGATCCCTAGGACATATTCATCCTGATGACCAAACTCTGTACCCTTTGGCAAATACTACAGAAATCTTTAAAGCCACTAATGCCTGATTTATCATTGATATAAGATTTAGAAGAGTTAAGCATACATTTCTTGTGCAATTATCAAATCAATACACTCTTAGGAAATAAGTTTGGTTACATGTATCAAATACATAAAACTGCTTTAAGTGTTGGTAATTTCCTTTTTGGAAATGTATCCTCAATAGCAGGTCTTATCCTGAACGGCAGTGCTTATGTAATACTTCACCATGATCCAGGAAGTATTCTAACCACCCAGGGTCACACTGCTACAAAATAGAGAATCTGGAATTTGAACTTGGGCCTTGTGGTTACCAAGCCTGTGTGCACTCTGACAACTTTAGTTGTTTTAGCTACAAAGATGTTCTCTATGGCATTAAATTTTATTTATTTTTAATTGAAGGATAATTGCTTTACAATATTGTGTTGGTTTCTGCCATATATCAACATGAATCAGCCATTGGTATACATATGTCCCCTCCCTTTTGAACCTCCATTTTTTTTTTTAACAACAAGAAAAGTTTAGAAACAAACTAAGTGTTCATCAGTGGGGTCTAAGTTAAACAAACAATAGTACGTCCATTGATAGGACACGTAGCAGGCATTAAAAGTTAAGTTTTAGAAAAATGTTTGCACAGGCAAGCAAGTCATTTGGCTCAGTGGGAGGGGAGAAAGACACAAAGGGCATATAGCCTTTTAAGTTTACTAAATGTTTCCTTTGGATGGTGAGATTTTAATTTTCTTCTTGGTGCTTTGTTATATCTTCCCAAATGTCTAGATGAACTTGAGTTTCTTTTGTACTCAGAAAAAAAATTGCTCATAACAAAGTTCTGTCCAGATCAGCACAGCCCAAAATGCAGTGCAAGTCATATGTAATTTAAAATGTTTTAGAAACCACAACCATGTTAACAAAATTAAAACCAGGTGAAGTTAATTTTTAAATATGTCTTATTTCACCTATATATTTAAAACATTACATTTTAACAAGGAATCAATATAAAATATTAATGGACTATTTTACTTTTTGGTATTAAAATCTTCAGAGTCACTTTTAGCTCATCTTAATTTGGTCTGGTCACATTTCAATGGCTCAATAGACAAGTGGCAACTAACTACTGTGTTGGATCTTGGCAGAAGCTTTATTTTCAGATCAAATGTGCCCAAAACATGACTCTGAAACCCTCCACTAACTACCACAATCTCCATGCAACCACATCTATGTGGAACTGCTTCCTTGATGAGAAAGATGTGCTTGAGACCTAACACTTGTCAGCTGTGTGATCTTCAGCAAGTTAACTGACTTATCTGTACCTCATTGGACCCATTCTGTAAATGACGTTAATGCCTACTTTGAGATGTTGAGATTTAAAAAACATATTAAAACACCCAATACGTGGAAAGCACTTTATAACATATTGTTATCTAATCCTTGACCTTTGCAACCTTCCTTATTCAGACAAAGGTTAGACTTAGCAAGAGGAAAGACAAGATTCTTAGAATAGATGTAGGAAATCTTATTTTAAATGGTCCTAGAACTAATCAGAGGGGATGTGAAGAGAAAAGCTGGGGAGTCTATTGATACAACAAATACATTTGTATTTTAAAGGGGGCTATCTGATGGCAGGACACAAATGGCACACTTTTCGGCTTGCTTCACAAGACTCCTTTGGCAAATATTCAAGCCACTAAACAAACATAAAAATCACTGAATATGTGCCAAACACACTCCACAAAGGGACTTAGGAATAATTAAAAAGATAGGAGAAGATAATTACAGTATTGTGATGATGATTTTTGCCATACATCAACATGAATCAGTCACAGGTATAATGTGTTCCCCCATTCTGAACCCCACTTCTACCCCCTCCCCACCCCTATCCCCCTGGGTTGTCCCAGAGCACTGGCTTTGGGTGCCCTGCTTCATGAATCAAATTTGCACTGGTCATCTATTTTACATACGGTAATATACTTTCAATATATGTTTCAGAATATGTTTCAACACTATTCTCTCAAATCATCCCACTCTCTCCTTGTCCTACAGACCCCGAGTCTGTTCTTTATATCTGTGTCTCTTGCTGCCCTACTGTATGTAGGACTGTCATTTCCATCTTTCTAAATTCCAAATATATGTGTTAATATATAGTATTTGTGTTTCTCTTTCTGACCTGCTTCACTCTGTATAATAGACTCCAGTTTCATCCACCACATTAAAGTTGACTCAAATGTGTTATTTTTTATAGCTGAGTAATATTCATTGTGTATATGTACCACAGCTTTCTTATCCATTCATCTGCTGATGGACATCTAGGTTGCTTCCATGTCCTAGCTATTGTAAATAGTGCTGCGATGAACATTGGGATACATGTGTCTCTTTCAATTCTGGTTTCCTCAGGGTGTATGCCCAGCAGTGGGATTGCTGGGTCATACAGTAGTTCTAATCTCCACACTCTTCTCCACAGTGGCTGTACCAGTTTGCATTCCCATCAACAGTATAAGAGGGTTCCCTTTTCTGCACACCCTCTCCAGTAATTTTTTGTAGACTTTTTGATGACAGCCATTCTGATTGGTGTGAGATGGTACCTCATTGTGGTTTTGATTTGCATTTCTCTAATAATGAATGATGTTGTGTGCAGAGCTTTTGTGTAGGTTTCAAACATTTCAAAATTAAAAACTGGAAAAATACTCAATTATAATAGAAGGCCATTAATCATGACATTTATTTTTTTGGCATCACTCTTTATAACAGAGGCCACTAGAAACTATATAGATGGCTCAAAGATGAATGACTAACAAATTAACATAATCAACATAAAATATTATATAGCAACCAATTCACACTAGCAAACCATTCAATTCATAGAAATACGTAATGAAATAATATGAACTGGGAGAAAGAAAGCAGACTATAATCCATGATCACAGCAGTGAAAATACATGTGACAGGCATTTACAAAAGCTAAAAATAAATTGGCAAGGTAGAAATATTACTTTCCCTTCTAGGTAGGTTGTCCACATTCATAATACAAAAAGAAAAATAAATAACACATATGGTAAATCATGTTTGCTAAGTAAGCATCTTACATCAGAGGGCAAGATGGCCAGGGAGAACTGTCCATCTAGCAAAAAGAGTACCAACAACCATACAAGGATGCCCTGGCAACCAGCTCCCAGTTACCACTGTACAGTTTAACCTCCTGCTCGGAACCCAATAGCAGATTTGGGACTTATCTTAATCAGAGTAATTATTCAGAGCATACTCAATACAAAGCTTTGACCTAAACTAGCATCATTGTATTTTTTACATGGTAATTCCCCAGTCCTTTAACTATAAGAGTGCACACAGGTAAAAACAATTAAAGCTTGCTGGCTTTCATTATTGCTATAGTCTGACAGCATGCAGGGTAGATCAAAATAGCTGGTTGACATTGAGAGAGAGTCCCTGATTTTCTTGCACAAGCACTTTGTGCTTGAAAAAATAAAAGCTAACTCACTTAGTACTTAAAAATTAACAACATTCACATTGCCTTGTGGTTTAAATGATGACTGAACAATAACTCAAGTCAGCTGTGCTCTGTTTTTCCTTTATTGATATAATTAGTATTCTGAGATCTTTTAAAGTTGCTCTTCTTTACCCCTAGGGGAAAACAATTTCAAAAGGCTATATACGTATGCTGATTCAAGATATGCTTTCTCATACATTCAATCTCTATAATTTTGGATTATAGAGCAATATAGAATAATTCTGGCACCAACTCTTTAGCAATGCTGTTTAAAAACAAAGATGCCATTACACACAAGCCTAGGATTTTTCTGTTGCATTGCATATAAGCAAACTTATGGAACACTGCTTACAATATAAACCACAGCCTTAAGTTTTTGGGAAATGATTACTTCAGAATATGGTGATTAAGAGACTCCCAAATTGGCTGAAAAACACAGAGCTAAAATTCAGTTGGGGTTGAAACACACCTTATAAAGAGTTGAGATCCAAGAGACTCATGCACAGATCTTTGATTTACCACTCATTTTGCAGGACTTAAAACCAAAAGAACAGATTTGCAGATTGTTAAAGTATTATTCTGGTGTGGGGGGAAAAAAAAAAAAACAGTTGAGATCCAAATTACATACACTTGACAAAACTTAAATATTTAGTCAACTGGTATGTTTTGGGGGAAGTACCAATATAAGATTAATAATACGTGGTAAAATTATTTGTCTTTTCCCCCAAATATTTAAGCCTTGAAGCAGAATGATCTGTGTGCCAATCCTGGTTATAAAACTCACTAGTGATCTGGGGTGTTCTTGGGCAAAATACTCATTTCACTATGATTCAGTTTTCCTATCTACTAAAAAATAATTAATATAACATACATTTACATGTTTATACTCAATATATGGCTTCCAAATTAAAATAAAGTATTTAAATAATGAGCATGAAAATACTAGGAGCAATACCAGTCACTGCTATGGTACACTTATTATTCAGCAATTGTCTTATTCCAATGAATAATTTTTAAAACAGCTTTTTAATCAGTACCAGAGTCACTTTTTTTTTTACACAACTTTAAGCCATAGGGCTAATTATACATGATATAGAAATCTCACCAACAGAACTGAACTATTTCGAATTTAAAAGAGACTTGCAGACAGGATCCTAACAGTCTGAATCATATTTAAAGAAGCCATCAAAAAGGGAAACTTGAGATGGGTAAACAGACTTCCTTTGCAAAAGTTTATCTAGAAAACTAAAGGCTAAAATATTCATTCCAAGAAATCTGTCTGCAAAATCCAAAATCAGAACGCCATTCACGCAAAGCACTCAATGACACCGAATGACAGCGGAGACATTTAGTAAAATTCAGATCTTAGTACTCCCCTGACAAAAAGCAACGCAACTCACAAAGGGAGAAACAATCTACACGCGAGACAGTGATGGATTCGCCTGGAGCCCCTCTGAGTAGCTTCATAGAAAGGGGACAGGAAACTAAGGTATATTTGATGAATGAAAGTGAGGACTAGGGGTTTTGGAAAGTACAGGAGACGCGCCCTACCTTGTACAGATTTCCCGATACTGTGTAAGTGAGTGATAGAACTGTAGTTTTGGGCAACATTCTTCAGAAACGCTTCCATCTCTGGCTGGTGGTGGTAGCTGAAGTCCAGGGCAGCTACCGCAGGCATTAGCAGCCCTAGCCAGAGGCGGGCGCAGTCCATGTTCTAGAGATGAATAAAAATAATAAAGCTGAGCAGATAAGGCAGGCGGTGGGCTGGAGGGAAAATGTGAATGCTACTAGCTCCCGCTCTGCTCTTTAGTATCAGATCTCCCGACACTAAAGCTCGCTGCTTCCGAAAGAGGTAAAAGTTGGAAGTAACACCTTCAGGAGTTAGCGTACCCAGAGCACCGGCAGCCCCAGGTGCCCACCATCCCGTAGCCCACCCAGCCCCTCCCCACGTCCCCACCGCCCGTCAGCCGCAGCAGCTGCGCCTGACCCCGCGCGCCCCAGGCCTCACCCCTGCCCAGGCGCACACCACCGCCTGGCTGCAGCCGCTTGCCGAGACCAGACATTATAGCTGGGCCAGGGGGCGGGCGAGTTCAGGTCCCGCCCTCGACATCTAACTGACGTCGCTTTGGCCCACTCAGACACCGCGGGAGGCACTCCGGGGCGGGGTCTAGCCCGGCGACCCGGGCACCTCTGCCTGCTTCTCACCTGAGCCCGCCGGCGCCCACGCGGCGCGAGGATTCCAGGGCGCGGCGGCTTGTGCCGAGGCGTGGCAGAGCTTCCCGAAACCGAGTTACCTTGCGTGGTCTTAGTTTTTGCCGGCGCCCTAGGTTGGAAGTATCCTCACCTCGGCCACCGCTCCGTCCGATGTAGGGGTCCCCGGCGCTCCGCCCAACAGCTGCAGCAAGGGCTGGGACGGCTTCTCGCGTTGGGCGGTGCGGGCCGGCAAGCCCGGGGCTCACCTGGAGCCCCACGATGCGCCGTGAGTACCGGGCGGCCGCAGCTGCAGGCAGGCTCTTACGCTCTTCGACTCGCCAGGGCCACGCTCTCAGACGCTCCAGGCGCCCCCAGCCCTGCGGTCGCGTGGCGTTTCAGAACGTGTGTTCAGAAGTTTTAAATGAATCTTGTGGAATCCAGGAAAATTTCCTACAAATATTTATAGTGTATGAAAGAAAGAGAAAGTCGTTCAGTCGTGTCCGACTCTTTGCGACCCCGTGGACACTATACAGTCCATGGAATTCTCCAAGCCAGAGTAAAGGAGTGTGTAGCCGTTGCCGTTGGCTTTTCCCAACCCAGTAGGTCTCCCTCACTGTGGGCAGATTCTTTACCAGCTGAGCCACCAGGGAAGTTTGACTAAATCAAAGTTAAATTGAACACTGACAACCTGGAATCATGTGTAAGAAGGCATCAGAGTCATCATTGTAATGTCGACGCTCCCTCCACCAACGCTGCCCAGGTCAGTTTCAGGGCCTAAAAATACTTCTTTCTGGAAGGATGGAATGGTCTGTGTTTGCACTAGGGACAGCAAGGACTTGACCAAAACCTGAGAGGGTGTGTGGGGAGGGCAAACACCTCACACACCTGTTATACATTACCTATCAGGGTAACAGGAGACTTGTGCCAAGGGTCCAGTAAATGTAAACGTTTGAAAAGCACTGATTTAGGATAACATTCTCCTTTAACAGACTAAAAACAGTAGTGCCAGGGCACTACCCCAGACGACTTAAACAGAATTTCTGAGGCCTGGGAATGTGAATGAAATG
This sequence comes from Bos javanicus, assembly GCF_032452875.1. Classification (NCBI taxonomy): domain Eukaryota; kingdom Metazoa; phylum Chordata; class Mammalia; order Artiodactyla; family Bovidae; genus Bos; species Bos javanicus. The sequence continues at coordinate 45,327,536 of NC_083872.1, read as the reverse complement.
TGCCTTCCGGAGTTGAAAATTGCTAGTCACTCTTCTTTGTGATAGATAGATACACCAAGCATTTAGGAACCTTCCCAGGAGGCAGAGTAGAGAGGTTTAAGAGCATCTAATCTGGGTTCGCATCCTTGCTCTGACACTCATTGGTTGTGTCAACTCACTACCTTAGTTTCCTAGTCTGTAAGATGGAAATGATAATTATACTTACCTAAATAACTGGGAGATGTCTATTAAGTGAATAACCTAGTTTAATTCATAAATCTTTAAGCCAAATTTCTAAGAGTTGGAAAATCTTATGATGATGTTGTTGAGCTGCTGAGTGGACTCAAAAAAAAGTATGCAGCAGTTTCTCTTCTGTTATTTCTACTGTATGACTTTAAGAAGTTCTTTGTTATTCATTCGTCAGAGGCCTGAAAGGAGGTGGAATAGGGTTGAGGAGATTAAATTTAGGCAAAATTACTGTAAAGAATGGGAAAGGGAACTGTCAAGAAACAAAGTGAAGGATTTCTGATCTGACGTTAAAAATTATACATTTGTTACAGAAGCAAGTGGCAGTTATGTGATTTCTTTTAGTGGTGACGTGGCTGGAGACTGGAGAAGATATGGCTTGGTCCATACTGGGATGCAAATTGCCAGGGTTCTTATTCCAGATAAACAAAGGAGTGAGGTATAGTTGAAATTGCTGTGCTTGGGGTTCATAGTAGATAGGAAGAGAAGCAAATTCAGGAGAAAGCCAATCAGAGAAAGGAGGTAGGGAGAATAGGGATTTGAGGGCTGAAGGTCCAGAACCTAGGCACTCCAAGTATGGCCAGACAACATTGACATCACCTGGGAGTTTGCTGGAAATGCAGAATCCTTTGTTTCACGCCAAACCTACTGAATCAGAACGTACATTTAAATAAGATTTCTAGATGATCCCTATGTACATTCAAATTTTATTTGCAGTGGTCTACAGGTCAAAAAGGCTTAGTGTTAGAGTGTGAAAGATATGGAGGTATATAAGGTTGTCATGAAAGACTAAAACACTACAGTTAGCACAGGTGATCTTTCTAAGCACAACACCACTATAGGTAAAACCATAATAAGGCAGATCATTTAACATCATAAAAATGTATACATTTTATTCAGGAAATCTCAAAGGTTACCAGAAAAATTGCAAACTGGAAAAATTGATAGCCCTTACAAAATCAAGAATGGGCAAGGACATTAATAGGCAGTTCACCAAAGCAGTAATACAAATGGTCAATAAACATAGTAAAAGCTACTATCCTGCTTAGCAATCAAAGAATTACACATTTTAGAAGGGCGAAGTAATACTTTGTTTTGCTTATCACCAAGAAAGATTAAAAAATTGATGGTACCTAGAAATGGACAGGATCTGGAAAAATGACATTCCTGCTATTTTAATGGTATTCTAAATTGCTACAATATTTCTGGGAGGAAATCTGGGGAATGGACATCGAAATTTAAAATATGCTCTTCCTTGATAAAAACTTAAGCTATAGAAGTAGTTTGGAGAAGAGCTAAGTTTATATGTTAGGATATTTATAAGCACCACTGTTTTTTAACTTTTTACTTTGTATTGGGGTATAGCCAATTGACAATGTTGTGATAATTTCACAACAAAGGGACTCACCCATACATATACATGTATCCATTCTCCCCAAACTCCCCTCCCATCCAGGCTTCTGTATAACATTGAGGAGTTTGTGAAAGCACCTGTTTTCAATTGTGACAAAGTAGATAAACAAACAATGGCAGGTTGGTTATATCACTGGTTCTCAACTGGGGGTTGATACTGGCCACAGGTGGCATTTGGGAATAGGTGTGAAATATTTTATTTATTTGGGGTAGGGGAGGAGGACAGTGCTATTGGCATCTAGTGGGTAGAGGGCAGGAATGCTGCTAAACATTCTTCAGTGACAACACAGCCTCCCACAACAAAGAATTTACTAACCCCAAATTCTGGTGTTGAGATTGAGACACCTTGGGTTAGATGAAGAATATTATAGTCTTCAGTTCAGTTCAGTCGCGCAGTCGTGTCCAGCTCTTTGCGACCCCATGGACTGCAGCACGCCAGGCTTCCCTGTCCATCACCAACTCCCAGAGCTTGCTCAAATTCATGTCCATCGAGTTAGTGATGCCATCCAACCATCTCATCCTCTGTTGTCCCCTTCTCCTCCTGCCTTCAATCTTTCTCACCATCAGGGTCTTTTCTAATGAGTCAGTTCTTTATGTGAGATGGCCAAAGTATTGGAGTTTCAGCTTCAGCATCAGTCCTTCCAATGTATATTCAGAGCTGATTTCCTTTAGGATGGACTGGTTTGATCTCCTTGAAGCCTTACAATAAATTGTTTTTCAGTCATATTAATGATGTGGGTCTGTATTTATTGGCTTGGAAAGATAAGTCATTGAGTGGCAAAAAGCAGATTGTAAAAGTAAATGAATAGTCAATTCCCATGTTGGAAAGCAAGCAAACAAACAAAACTATTCCTAGCAAAAAGTTTAAAGGGTTACAAACTGCAGAGTGGTAAGCTTTGAGTTTCAAGGTTCTGATTTTTCTTTTAAAATCTGTCTGTATTTTCTGAAAACAATTTGCAGTTATACATGTGTTACTTCTTTTCATCAGAAAAACAATGAAGGCATTTTCACCTGAAAGCAAAAAGCACAGAAGTGTCAGAGATAAACAATTCTCAATGAAGACAAGATCTAAAATTTCTTTGGAGTGAATTACAGAAGCTAAGAAGGACATTGGAAATGGGATATTAAGGAATTTTAAAAGCTCGGGGAGCAGGTGGATGATTCTGTCATGGGACTCTGAAATTCCCTAAGATAGTGGCAGGAATTAGAGCAGAAAGGAAGACTATAGTGACTATTTTTTTGTTGTCGTTTATGTTGTCACTAGGTCGTGTCCAGCTCTTTTGCAACCCCGTGGACTGTAGCCCACTAGGCTCCTACGTCCATGGGATTTCCTGGGGAAGAATACTGGACTGGGTTATCATTTCCTTTTCCAGGGGATCTTCCCCACCCAGGGATGGAACCCCTGCCTCCTGCATTGGCAGGCATATTCTTTATCACTAAGCCACCAGGGAAGCCTGGTGACAAGTGACTATAGTCAGGGGTTAAATACCACGGTAATTGTCAACAAGAATGGGCAGACCGGTGAAACTAGACTTTGTGACCTTCAATCTTGCTTTTTCCTTCTTTCAAAAGTGTCACAAGAAAATATGAACAAGGTAAAGAAATATTTAAAAGCTACAAATTCCACTTACCCAGTAACAACAATTCTGAAAATAAATGTAGGCATTAAGTAGTCCTCTAATGGTGCACACTTGCTTCTGATATTTTGCCCTTATACACAGTAAATGGTCTTAGAACTAAATTTTTGAGCACATCCTTGTTTAGGATCAGTTCTTAGACATGCAGTTTTAAATATTTGGCCAAACTGTATTCTGATAAAATGTCAAAAGTATAATTTCAAAATGTTCAAAAAATTCTCACACAGAGTAAAAATACAGAGTAAACATAGGTCAAGTTTTTTTTTTTTTTTAAATACTTTTTAAAATTTATTTATTCTTGGCCGTGCCGGGTCTTCTTTGCTACGTGAGCTGTTCTCTAGTTGCAGTACAGGGACTTCTCACCTCGGCGGCGGCTTCTGTTACGGAGCACGTGCTCCGGGCACTCAGGGTCAGGAGCTGTGGCTCCCAGGCTCTAGAGCACAGATTCAGTAGTTGTGGCACACAGGCCTCGTTTGTTTCACGGCATGTGGGATCCTCCCAGACCAGGAATAGAACCTGTGTCTCCTGCCTTGGCAGGTGGACTCCACCGTTGAGCCACCAGGGAAGCCCTAGGTCAAGTTTTTCTTTTAGCTTATTATTGAAGAAGTCAGCAGGAAACAAAGCTGGTTCAAAGAAAGATATGGGAAGTAATATTTTATATATATATCAGTGTAAGAAAAAAAGAATATTGAAACCATTCTAAATTATTGCTAGATATAAATCTGATTAAATTCCTGCAGAGTAATAAACTATAACCTTTGGTGCTATGTTCTCTACAGAGTATAAATCATTTTCATCTATAAAGGACAAAAAATATTTGTATCTCTCTTAGACAAAAAAATTAGCTCTGGGACTTCCCTGGTGGTCTAGTGGTAAAGAATCCACCTGCTAATCCTGGGGACATGGGTTCAGTCCCTGGTCTGGGAAGATTCCACATGCCTTGGGACAACTAAGCCTGTGTACCACAACTACTGAAGCCCTCTCGCCCTAGAGCCCATGTTCCACAACAACAGAAGCCACTGCAAATAGAAGCCCAAGCACCAAAACTAGAGCATAACGCTTGCTCACCACAACTAGAGAAAGCCCACGCGCAGCAATAAGGACCCAGTGCAATGAAAAATAAATAAATAAATTGTGCTTAGTCACCCAGTCGTGTCCAACTCTTTGCAACACCCTGGACTGTAGCCTGCCAGGTTCCTCTGTCCATGGGCATTCTCCAGGCGAGAATACTGGAGTGGGTTGCCATGCCCTCCTTACATTAAAAGAAATTAGCATCTTACCAGTTTTCTACAAGTTAACATTTAAATTTCTTTTTTATGAAAGACAAGTTTGGGTCTATATCTATTAAAGAAATTGATCAATGACTAATAACCTTCTAAAAACAGAAAGTACCAGGCCCAAATGGATCACTGGTGAATTCTACCAAATATTTAAGGAAGAATTTTTACTAATTTGCCATAATCTCTTTTAGAGTATAAATGCGAAGGGAATACTTCATAACTTATTCTATGATGCCAGGATTAAAATCAGACAAATATATTACAAGAAAAGAAAACTACAGATTGTTATCTTTCATGAACATGGATGCAAAAGTCCTCAACAAAATATTAGCAGGTTGAATCCAAAAAAAGTATAAAAATAGTTATATATCATGACCAAGTTGGATTTATGCCAGGTAAACAAGGCTGGTTCAACATTTGAAAATTGAATAAGGTAACCTATTACGTCAGACTAACAAAAGAAATACCACATGACCATATCAATAGATACAGAAAAAGCATTTGACAAAACCCAAACCTCATTCTTGATTAAAAACTTTCAGTAAACTAGAAATAGAAGGGAACGTTCTGGAATTACTAGAGACTATCTACAAAAAACCTACAGCTAACATCAGAGTTAATGATGAGAGATATAAAGTTTTTCCTCTAAGATCAGGAACAAAGCAAGGATGTCCCCTCTGGCCACTATTTTTTAATATCTTACTGACTGTCCTTGCTAATGAAATCAGGCCAAAAAAGGGGGGGGGAAAGGATATAAATTAAACACAATTGTGAAGGAAGATGCAAAACTGTCTTTGTTTCACAAGTGACATGATTATCTGTGTAGAAAATCTGAAAGAACTGACAAAACAAACATAAACGAAAACATCTCCTGGAACTAACAAGTGATTGTTGCAAGGTTGCAGGTAGCAAGGTTAATATATAAAAATCAAATGCTTTCCTACATACTAACAAGTAGGATTTAAAATTTAAAACGTAATACCATTATGGCAACCCACTCCAGTATTCTTACCCGGAGAATTCCATGGATAGAGGAGCCTGGTAGGCTACATTCCATGGGGTCAAAGAATCGGACATGACTTAGTGACTAAACCACCACCATCTTTTGGGCATCCCCCCAAAAGAAATACTTAGGTATATATCTAACAAAATATGTACAGGATCTATATGATGAAAACTACAAAACTCTGATGAACAAAATCAAAGAACTAAATAAATGGAGAGAGATTCTGCGTCCATGTATAGAAAAACTCAATATTGTCAGGATGTGGGTTTTTCCTAACTTGATCTGTAGATTCAATGCAATATCAATCAAAGTCCCAGCAAGTATTTTGTAGATATCAACACACTGAGGCTAAAGTAAATTTGAAAAGGCATAAGAAAGGACTCACACAATTAATTAAAGGAGAATAACATAGCTGGACTAACACAGTCCAACTTCGAGACTTACTATAAGGCTACATTAATCAGGACAGTGAGGTACTGGTGAAAGATTAAACAAATAGATCACTGTCAGTAACCTCCTGTAACTGACTCTTCCCACCCTCAACATCTTCTTTTGTCTGTAACTGAGGATGGTATTCAAGATGAGGCTTCAGCCATTTGGCAAGTGGCTCAGTTTTTCTGGTCTCTTCCACATATTCGCATCATTAAATTTTGGTTTGATTTTTTCCTGTTAATCTGTCTCACGTCAATTTAATTTTTAGACCAGCCAGAATAATCTAGGGCTTCCCCTGATGGCTCAGCAGTATAGAAGTCTCCTGCAATCGGTGAAACACAGGAGATGTGGGTTTCATCCTTGGCTCAGGAAGATCCCCTGGAGGAGGAGATGGCAACCCACTCCATTATTCTTGCCTGGGAAATCCCACGGACAGAGGAGCCTGATAGGCTACAGTCTGTGGGGTTGTAAAGAGTCAGACACGACTGAGTGGCTAAACACAGAATAATAGGATAGAAGGACAGAGGAAAATTTCTTCCTCCTCAACACACCACCAAAGACATGAATCAAGAAAAGAATAATTGATAAGCTGAACTTCATTAAAATTAAAGACTTTTGCTCTGCAAAATGACAATATCAAGAGAGCTAAAAGACAAGTCACAGACTGGGAAAAATTATTTGCAAAAGACACATCTGATAAAGGACTGCTAAAACATACAAGGAACTCTTAAAACAATAAGAAAATAAACAACCTGATTTTAAAATGTGCCAAAGATCTTAACAGATGCTTTGCAAGAGAAGGGATGTAGATGGCAAATAAGCATATTAAGAGATGCTCCACATCCTAAGTCATCATGGAAATGTAAATTAAAATAATACTGAGGTATCATTACACACTTGTCAGAGTGGGCAAAATCATGATCACCGATAACACTAAATTCTATGCGGGTGTGAACTCTCATACAAAGCTGGTGGGAGTGCAAAATGGTACAGTCACTTTAGAAGACAGCTTGGTGTTTTCTTACAAAATTTAATATATTCTTACCATATAATTCAGCAATCTTGCTCTTTGGTATTTACCCAAATGAGTTGAAAACTTATGGCCTCACAAAAAACTGCACAAAGATGTTTATAGCAGCTTTATTTATAACTGTCAAAACTTGAAAGCAACAAAGATGTCCTTCAGTAAGTGAATGGATAGACCATTGTTCATTTAGACAGTGGAATATTATTCAGTGCTAAAAAGAAATGAGCTATCTAGCCATACAAAACATGGATGAGCTTTAAATGCATATCGCTAAGAGAAAGAAGCCAATCTGAAAAGGCCACATAGTATATGATTCAAACTATAGGACATTCTGGAAAAGGCCAAACTTTGGAGACAGTGAAAAGATCAGTGGTTGCCAGGGTAGGGCTTGGAGGGGTGCTGCTGCTGCTAAGTCACTTCAGTCGTGTCCAACTCTGTGCGACACCATAGACGGCAGCCCACCAGGTTCCCCTGACCCTGGGATTCTCCAGGCAAGAACACTGGAGTGGGTTGCCATTTCCTTCTCCAATGCATGAAAGTGAAAAGTGAAAGTGAAGCCTCTCAGTCGTGTCTAACTCGCAGCGACCCCAGGGACTGCAGCACCAGGCTCCTCGGTCCATGGGATTTTCTAGGCAAGAGTACTGGAGGGGTGGGGGATGAATAAACAGAGCACCTAGGATTTTAGGGCAGTAAAAATACTCTGTATGATATTATACTGATGGATATACAGCATTACACATTTGTTCAAACCCACAGAATATACAACACCAAGAGTGAACCCTTAGGTAAACTATGGATGATTGGGTGTTTATGAGGTGTCATTGTAGGTTCATTCTCTCTTTTTTTTTTTTTGTAGGTTCATTCTTGATAGAAAATTTACTATTCTCGTGAATGATGCTGATACTGGAGAGGTTATGCACATTTAGGGGCAGAGACTGTATGGGAAATCTCTGTACCTCCTTCTTCTTGATTTTGTTGTAAACCTAAAACTGCTCTTTAAAAAATGGTCTTTGGACTTCTCTGGTGGGCCAGTGGTTAAGAACCTTTTCTGCCAATGCAGAGAACACGCATTCAATCCCTGGTCTGGGAAGATTTCCACATGCACCAAGACTACTGAAGCCCTTGTGTTCTAGAGCCTGTGCTCTGCAACAAGAGAAGCCACTGCAATAAGAAGCCCGAGTACTGCAATGAAAGTAGCCCCTGCTCACAGCAAAGAGGAACCAGCGCAACAACCCCCCACAAATCATCTTTAAAAAAGACTAGTTTTCTTGACATTTCACCTGTAGAATATAATAACTCATACTAATGCCACTCAGTGACTCCACTGCCTGCTGCTTTCCATATAGCTGAGAGAGGCTGGGTATTTACTGTTAGCCTGACTTCCCTCCCTCAGCCCTCCACCTACGTCCTGCAAACTAGCTCTCCCAAATCAAATGTCTGCTTAAATTGGATCTGTTAATTCTTGGTAAAAATAAAAGAAGTGACTTTACAGTGTTGTAGGATGGGAAGATGGCCATTTTTAGTCACTGACATGAAAGTTGTCAGTGGAAAGCTAGATGGTTTCCAGTAAGGTCCAAGATTCTGTCCTTCTCCTAGGCAACCTCAGAGTGATGTCTAAACAGTGGGACCCAGAAGTTTAAAGAACCCAGCTCAACTCAAGCACTCTGTTGGAAACAGGAACTCTGTAGTCCGTGCTGTATATTTGTTGTTGTTGTTTTTGGTTTTGCTTCTTTATTTTTTGAGAACATTTCATTAGGGATGATAAGCATTTCATTAGGGATGGTGATTGTGTTTTCTATTTGCTATGCAATCTTCTCTTGAAATCCAAGCAAAATAGTGCGTTTATCTTGGAGGTACAATTGTAAACATGTTGGCATTCCTTTGGGACATTTATAAAGGATTTGTGTACCCATCTGTGTTCATGATAAACTTCTGAATTCTGGAATTTTTGATAGCACACAGAGAGAGAGCTGAAAAATGCAAAGTCATCAAAAGCACGACATAGTTCCTGGAAGTGTTTAACAATAGATAGCAGTGACTACAAAGGTATCCACCATTATCACACTCCCATGGTCCCCCTTCAGCGCTGAGTGCATCACTGTGAGAGTTAACCTGTTTGCTGCTCTGCCCCACTCTTCCTTCTTTCCTTCCTTTCTCCCCTCCTTCCTTCCTTCCTCTCTTTTCATTCATTCATTCTTTTATCAATTATTTATTGCTTACCCTGTGCCAGGCACTGTGCTATCTCCTAAGGAGTACAACTGTGAACAAGACGGGTCAAATCCCTGCCCTTATGTAGCTTGCATTCTACAATCAAAATTCTCCGCTGAAGAATCTCACATGTTCAAAAAAACCTGTGATCTTTCTTACATTACTTTCTGCCACTTCCGTCTTGTCTTTAAGGGTTTGGACCACATTCTACACTGTATAGCATGACCTTTTTGGCTCAACATTTTATCTACTGACAGTGGAGCAAAATGAAAATTTAATCAGATCAAAGCTTAGACCTGACACTCCAGGGTATCCTAACACACTGATTGAGAACCACTGTCAGGAAAAATCTAAACAAATGTGGTATGTATCTAATTTAGTTCATGAAGATACCCCAATTAGAGTGAGTTGAGCCCTCCACAGCCTCTACAGCAGTGCTCAGTATATGCTTGCTGATTTATAAATGTTCCTCTAGGAAGGATAGAGCCTCAGTATATAACTCATAATAAGCCATACAGTAAATTGCTAAAAACTGTCTGTGGAGCCAGGGCTTCCCTGGTGGCTCAGTGGTAAAGAATCTGCCTGCAGTGCAGGAGCCAGATCACCCAAGTTTAAACCCTAACTCTCTCACTTACTGTTTGACCTTGAGCATGTTACTTAACCTCTCTGTGTTTTCACTTCCTTATATGTAAAATGTGTACGTGTTTGCAATACTCATGGTACCAATATTATAGGTTTGTAGGCGTTTTACAGGGTTGCATATTTTAAATGAGTTGTGATATGTAAAGGACTTATAACAAACAGCATCTGGCACACGGTAAATTTTTTAACATAAGAATTCTTCAATATATTAATATGCAGTCAACTTTCAACTTTTCTAGATTGTCTTCTAAACGTTGAATTGTATGTATTTAAATCCTGAAAGATGATGCTGTGAAAGTGCTGCACTCAATATGCAGGCAAATTTGGAAAACTCAGCAGTGGCCACAGGACTGGAAAAGGTCAGTTTTCATTCCAATCCCAAAGAAAGGCAATGCCAAAGAATGCTCAAACTACCGCACAATTGCACTCATCTCACACGCTAGTAAAGTCATGCTCAAAATTCTCCAAGCCAGGCTTCAGCAATATGTGAACCGTGAACTTCCTGATGTTCAAGCTGGTTTTAGAAAAGGCAGAGGAACCAGAGATCAAATAGCCAACATCCGCTGGATCATGGAAAAAGCAAGAGAGTTCCAGAAAAACATCTATTTCTGCTTTCTTGACTATGCCAAAGCCTTTGACTGTGTGGATCACAATAAACTGTGGAAAATTCTTTAAGAGATGGGAATACCAGACCACCTGATCTGCCTCTTGAGAAATTTGTATGCAGGTCAGGAAGCAACAGTTAGAGCTGGACATGGAACAACAGACTGGTTCCAAATAGGAAAAGGAGTACGTCAAGGCTGTATATTGTCACCCTGTTTATTTAACTTATATGCAGAGTACATCATGAGAAACGCTGGACTGGAAGAAACACAAGCTGGAATCAAGATTGCCGAGAGAAATATCAATAACCTCAGATATGCAGATGACACCACCCTTATGGCAGAAAGTGAAGAGGAACTCAAAAGCCTCTTGATGAAAGTGAAAGTGGAGAGTGAAAAAGTTGGCTTAAAGCTCAACATTCAGAAAACGAAGATCATGGCATCCAGTCCCACCACTTCATGGGAAATAGATGGGGAAACAGTGGAAACAGTGTCAGACTTTATTTTTCTGGGCTCCAAAATCACTACAGATGGTGACTGCAGCCATAAAATTAAAAGACACTCCTTGGAAGGAAAGTTATGACCAACCTAGATAGCATATTCAAAAGCAGAGACATTACTTTGCCAACAAAGGTCCGTCTCATGAAGGCTATGTTTTTTCCAGTGGTCATGTATGGATGTGAGAGTTGGACTGTGAGGAAGGCTGAGCGCCGAAGAATTGATGCTTTTGAAGTGTGGTGTTGGAGAAGACTCTTGAGAGTCCCTTGGACTGCAAGGAGATCCAACCAGTCCATTCTGAAGGAGATCAGCCCTGGGATTTCTTTGGAAGGAATGATGCTAAAGCTGAAACTCCAGTACTTTGGTCATCTCATACGAAGAGTTGACTTATTGGAAAAGACTCTGATGCTGGGAGGGATTGGGGGCAAGAGAAGGGGACGACAGAGGATGAGATGGCTGGATGGCATTACTGACTCGATGGACATGAGTCTGAGTGAACTCCGGGAGTTGGTGATGGACAGGGAGGCCTGGCGTGCTGCGATTCATGGGGTCGCAAAGAGTCGGACACGACTGAGTGACTGATCTGATCTGATCTAATGTATTTTAAGTTACTTTTATTGAGTATTACAGACACATACACAAGCACACAAAGAAGTACACAGCTAAATGCTCATGTAACCACCATTCAGGTCAAGATAAAAAATGGTTCAGTTACTTCAGAATTCCCTCTTGTACCACTTCCCAGTTACTGGGCCTTTCCTCCTTCTCCAGGGTAATCACTTAGCTTTGCAATTTTTATTAGTACAAGCTATGGCATGTTATAAATTCTTTATAAGCCCCAAATTGGAGCTATTGTTGTCATTGTTGTTACCACCTAGTGAAAATAAGCAAGACAGAAAGAAGCAAAAGATGTAAGAGCTTGCTTCTGCTGCTTCTTTATTTCTGCATCCCAGCTTCTTTCAACATATGCCCAATAGTGGAATAAATCTTGATCGCTCATGATAATTAATTGTTAGAAGCAACTGTTAGAAGTAACTTTTTCTCTTGAAAGCATGGTCTCTGAGTGCAAAAATAATTCTCACTTCACCTGCTATACTTAATTTATAGGATAGATTTAAGAGAAAGCTTCCTAGGCCAAATAAGGTACATTTCCAAAGCCAAGGCAGTAACATTTAGCAGCATTTACTTGGCTCACTGGATTATGTTTGGTCACTATCAAACTGTTTGCCATAAGAGCAGATGATAAATGTACTCATATCTATTTAGGAAACAGTATAACCATCACTTCATGGGAAATAGATGGGGAAACAGTGGAAACAGTGTCAGACTTTGTTTTTTTGGGCTCCAAAATCACTGCAGATGGTGACTGCAGCCATGAAATTAAAAGGCGCTTACTCCTTGGAAGGAAAGTTATGACCCCCCTAGATAGCATATTCAAAAGCAGAGACATTATTTTGCCAACAAAAGTCAGTCTCATCAAGGCTATGGTTTTTCCTGTGGATGTGAGAGTTGGACTGTGAAGAAGGCTGAGTGCTGAAGAATTGATGCTTTTGAACTGTGGTGTTGGAGAAGACTCTTGAGAGTCCCTTGGACTGCAAGAAGATCCAACCAGTCCATTCTGAAGGAGATCAGCCCTGGGATTTCTTTGGAAGGAATGATGCTAAAGCTGAAACTCCAGTACTTTGGCCACCTCATGCGAAAAGCTGACTCATTGGAAAAGACTCTGATGCTGGGAGGGATTGGGGGCAGGAGGAGAAGGGGACGACAGAGGATGAGATGGCTGGATGGCATCACTGACTCGATGGACGTGAGTCTGAGTGAACTCCGGGAGTTGGTGATGGACAGGGAGGCCTGGCGTGCTGCCATTCATGGGGTTACGAAGAGTCGGACATGACTGAGCGACTGAACTGAACTGAACTGAACTGATAACTACTGAATCCATTTTCTTCTCTTGCTTTGTTTTAAATGTTGAGCAATAACTATCTTTTGGCTCATTAAGAAAAAATAAGCTATGTATTTGAGAAAGGGTTCTCCAATTTTGTTCATATTCCATATCTGCTAAGAAAAGTAAAGGGGTTGTGGAGAAAGAAAGAAAAAGATGTATATGTACCAGAATGACAAAGGTGAGACTATTTGATTATAGTTGATATTTGTAAGTTTATCTAATTATCTACTTTTTAAATTCTCATTCCTTCTTTTTTTTATTAAATTAATTTTATTTTTTATTGCAATAACATTGTTACACAGTGTTGTGTCTGTTGTAGGTCTTATTGTTGTTCAGTTGCTAAATTGTGTCCAACTCAGTGGAACCATGGACAGCAGCCTGCCAGGCTCCTCTGTCCTCTATGATCTCCTGGAGTTTGCTCAAATTCATGTCCATTGAGTCAGTGATGTTATCTAACCATCTCATCCTCTGCTGCTCCCTTCTCTTTTTTGCCTTCTGTCTTTCCATTGAGTCAGCTCTTTGCATCAGGTGGCCAAAGAAATGGAGGTTCAGCCTCAGCAACAGTCCTCCCAATGAATATTCAGAGTGGATTTCCTTTAGGATTGACTGGTTTGATTTCTTTGCAGTCCAGGGGTAATTATTTACTTTTCAATGATCCTTTTGAAAATAGCCCAGATCGTGTCCATTCAACAATGATCTCCTCGAAATCAAATATTAAATATATTTAGACAGCACCCAAAACATTCTCTTGTCTCCTCATGATTGCTTAATTAATTGATTCATTCAGCCTGTCAATAAATAATAATTGACATCAAATAATACACTAAGCACTGTGAATACCACAGTGGAAAAGAGAAACATATCCTTCATACTAATAGAGTTCCTATTTTATTGTGTAAGTCATTGCTGCTGCTGCTGCTGCTAAGTCGCTTCAGTTGTGTCCGACTCTGTGCGACCCCATAGATGGCAGCCCACCAGGCTCCTCTGTCCCTGGGATTCTCCAGGCAAGAACACTGGAGTGGGTTGCCATTTCCTTCTCCAATGCATGAAAGTGAAAAGGTGTAAGTCACAGAGACCCACAAATACTCAGCGAACATTTTGATGTGTATCACAAAAGGAAAATTACAGGATATTATGAGGCAGACTAACAGAAGGTTCTAATCAGGTCTGGTGGGCATGAGTGAAGGTCAGAGAAGGCTTTTTCAAAATGTGTCTTTTTAACCCCAAACCTAAAGGATGGAGAAAGGGAAGGTTCAGACAAAGAGAATAATGTATTTTATTTTATAGACTCATGTAGTTTTTATTATATTTGTTCACACCCATTAGAAATAATATTGAGATGATGAATCATTTCATATTTTATACATTTATATTGTCATATTTTCTATTACCAGCACCCCCCATTCTCCAAACAATTCTGATAGCTGTTGCCCATCTAAAAGGGTTCTGAAAACCTAATTTCAACATGAAAGTGTGAGCTAAGAAAAACCTAGGCAGCATGTTAAAAAGTAGAGACATTGTTTTGCTGACAAAGGTCTGTCTAGTGAAAGCTATGGTTTTTCCAGTAGTCATGTATGGATGTGAGAGTTGGATCATACAGAAAATTGAGCACCAAAGAAGTGATGCCTTTGAACCATGGTGTTGGGGAAGACTCTTGAGAGTCCCTTGAACTGCAAGGAGATCAAACCAGTCCATCCTAAAGGAAAACAGTCCTGAATATTCATTGGAAGGACTTATGCTGAAGCTGAAGCTCCAGTACTTTGGCCACCTGATGAGAAGAGCCGACTCATTTGAAAAGATCCTGATGCTGGGAAAGATTGAAGGCAGGAAGAGAAGGGAATGACAGAGGATGAGATGGTTGGATGGTATCACCGACTTGATAGACATGAGTTTGAGCAAGCTCCGGGAGTTGACCATGAGCAGGGAGGCCTAGCATGCTGCAGTCCATGCGGTCGCAAAGAGTCGGACACAACTGAGCAACAGAACTGAACTGTGTGAGTTTCCTCCCTACCAACAAGCAATTCTCTGGATATAAACTGGGTCTCTTACAATTCAATTCATTTCTGACATTATTGAAACTTAATAAAAAGAAAAACGTTTAAAATGGAATGGGAAGGCCAGAAGAAGGAGCTCTCAGGCCCTACCACTCAACTTCAATTACATTACTAACAAAAGATTTATCTTGCATCTCCAACAGGAAGAAAGCTATTACTTTAGTACCCAGCAGGAGGAAAGAAGAATTTCTCCTTGCCGGGTCATGGCGCTGCCAATGAGACTTCACAACTCAACCAATAGAAAGCCACTACTCTTCAAACTCCAGTTTCTACCAATGGTCTCTGTTTATAACAGCTCCTTTAAACTCCCCCTTCTCTATAAAAGAACGGTCCTCTTTGTTCTCTGGCCTTGCCTGTGGTTTTCCATAGATTGCATGTCCTGAATTGCAATTCTTTGCTATTTATCAAAGAGACTCATTTTGCTGGTAAAATAGCTGGCTGTTTTTATTGTCTTAACACGATCTATACAGAGATAGTATCAGATTCCACAGTTTAAGTGTTCAGTTCTGCAAGATTCGTCCATCATCCTTCTATGCCTACAACACCCTTCATCAGATAATCACAGATCTAGGTTATCACTTGAGCTTCTCACCAACTGGCTATAGGTTGGAGGTTTCCACAACACCCTCCTTGGATTCAATTAATTTGCTGGAACGACTCACAAAACTCAAAGAAACATTCTACTTACTGGATCACCAGTTTACTATAAAGGAATATAGCTTAGGAACAGCCAAATGGAAGAGATGGCTAGAGCAGGGTATGTGGGAAGGACCCTGGGTTTTCATGCTCTCCAGGTGAGCACTCATCCCAAATCTCCACCAACCCAGAAGCTCTTTGAGCCCCCTCCTTTTCAGTTTTATGGAGGCTTCATTATATCGGCACAATTGATTAAATCGTTGGCCACTGGTAATGGATTCTGTCTCCCTCCCTGACCCAGGGGGTAGAATGGAAAGTTCCAACTCTCTAATCAAGTGGTTGGTTCTCCTGGGAACCAGTCCTGATCCTTAGGTGCAAAAGTGAAAGTGAAGTCGCTCAGTCATGTTTGACTCTTTGCAACCCCATGGACTGTAGCTTACCAGGCTCCTCTGTCCATGGGATTTTCCAGGCAAGAATACTGGAGTGGGTTGCCATTTCCTTTTCCAGGAGATCTTCCCAACCCAGGGATTGAACCCAGGTTTCCCGCATTGTAGGCAGATGCTTTACCGTCTGAGCCACCAGGGAAGTCCTAGTTAGGTGCAAAAGTCATTTCAATTTTACATAACAAGAAGCAACTTTATGTTCTCAACACTTAGAAGAAGCATTCTAAGCATTTTAGGAGCTCTATGCCAGAAACTTGATGAAGACCAAATATATATTTCTTATTATAAATCACAATATCGCAGTATCTGAAAGCAAGCTCTCAAGACCCAAAATAGAACCTAACAAATGAACAAATAGGACCCCAATCTTTAAGGGTTCTGCGCTTTTGCAGGGCTAGGCCTTTATTTAATTCCTGTTGGGGATTATCTTCAGACTATGGAGGAGTCATTTCTGTTTCACTTTTCCACAATCAACAGAAATATGGAAACTTAAGTTTTATAATTGTGCTTTTGATTTGTGCCCCTAAATAACTGAGGTTTCATTATCTATCTGTAATAGCTGGAATATGGGTATCAGATAAATAATGCTAACCATTTATTTTCTGGAGTTTTCCCTGGAAGTGTGAAACTACCTGTGTCATGATCTTAAATGATTATTCTCTGGGGAAGAAGGAAGAGGGGTGATGAGCGGCCTTGTTCATCTGCTCACTTCTGGAGTGAAGGTGGAGACAGCTGCTCCTAAACTGGACAGACTAAAAGAGTAGAAAACGGTCTGGCTCCCCAGAGGGCAATAGAGGCACATATACTAAAGTGAGTAACTAGTGCACGGAATAGATCAGTGCCTGCTCCAACCCTCTAGGTTTTCACAATTCCAAATTTCTGATTGCAGTGCTATGAGAACAGGTTCCTCTTTGATTAAATCAAGCATGAACACATTCCATTCTGGAGAACATGTAGAACTGCTTTGGGAGAGCCACTCAGCCAGAAAAGCTACTGCAAGTACAGTTTGGTGGTCCCAGAAAAACTAGACATGAAATTAGATAGCTGACCTAGGCAAGCCCACTCCTGCTTCAGAATCCTAGGAAGCAACTGGCATGATTACTAAGGGCATTAATATACTGCATGTGTGTGCTAAGTCACTTCAGTTGTGTCTGGCTCTTTGAAACCCTATGGACCACCAGGCTCCTCTGTCCATGTGATTCTTCAGGCAAGAATACTGGAGTGGGTTGCCATGACCTCCTCCAGGGAACCTTTCCAACCCAGGGATTGAACCTGTGTACCTTAGGTCTCCTGCATCGGCAGGTGGGTTCTTTACCACTGGCACCACCTGGGAAGCCCATTCTGCATAATATCGTGCAGTATATTAATGTTATAAATACTGGTTTTCAGGAATGGAAATCTTTCGTAAATTGTAACAGTAAAGCAACTAGGAGTCAGAGTGAGGAAAATTTACATTGTGGCAATTAAGCTAAGCTGGAACCCTATTTCCCAGATCTCCTTTCCCTGCATAGTTCTCGGTTGCTATGCCGCAAGAGATATTTTGCCAAGATTTGGAAGGTGGGAGTGAAACATCTATTTTTTCTATTCTCAGAAGATCAGGGCAGAGTCTCAGAGCTGTTGCAGCTCAGCCTTCTTTGTTGGTTCACCTGGTTGATGTAGAGAAGCTGGTCCCACAGCTCCTCCAGGTCCTCCCAGATCTCCTCCTTCATCTTTCATGATCCCTGGGCCAGGTGTGTGTTTACCCCTAACCTAAAGGTGCTTAAGCTCATGTCTTTCTCACATGGAGGTTGGAGGCTTGAAGCAGGTGGGTACCAGTGTGGGTTCCAGTCTGTTCAGGAGGGTTCCAGCTAGTCCCCGCAGGCTCCTGTTTGTCCTTGCTCTCTCCCACTTCATGTCCATCTTTCCTTCCTGACTACCTGCCTTGCAGACTGCAGGCCCCAGCACCAGACACAGAAGCAATAGCCTTAGAGAGACCATTTAACAAGGTCCAACAATTGCCCATTCAAGTCCAATCCTTAAATCCCTCACTCCGTATCATTCCTAGTGGTGCTACCTCTCTGATTGAACTCCAGCTGACACAGGACTTTCCACATATAGACTGTAAAGCCTGACAATATGATGGCACCACTTCTGTGTGATCTTGGGCAACTTAATCTCTGAACCTCACTTTCCCCATCCGTTAAATGGGAACACTAGTTCTCGCCTTCTACGACTGTCACAAGATAATAAATGAAAATCACTTAACAGTGTTTAGCCTTCAACAATATTCAACAGTTGTATGTGTGTGTGGCAGGAGGAGAAGGCTGCCAAGTTTGGGGAATACAATGGAGAATAGACAAGCTAGTTCCTGCTTCGATCTTGCTTGGAGTTCAGCAGGGGATACAGACTAGTTTGGAATAATTATTAAGTATAGTGGGATGTACTTTACTACAAGGGGAGGGAAGAGGAGGATGGGAGGACCGCCTTATAACTGGTGGTGGGCAGGGGTGGGGTACATCCAGGAAGGATACCCAGAGGAGGTGGCGTCTAAACTGAGACATGAAGGCAGTTAGATGCCCTTGAGCCGTCTAAGAAGAGGGCACTGTGTGGGCAAACCTAAGAGGTAAATATCAGATTTGTTGTTGTTCGGTTGCTAAGTTGTGTCCAACTCTTTGCAACCCCACGGGCAGCACACCAGGCTCCCCTGTCCTTCACTTTCTCCTGGAGTTTGCTCAAACTCATGTTGATTGAGTTGGTGATGCCATCCAATCGGAGTCTGATCGTTGCTATCACCGTCAGGGTTCACATTGCATAGGCTGAATGTTGGCCCTCTTGGCCTTTGCCACCAGTGGGCTCTGAGTCCAGAGCAGAGAAGAGAGATGGAGAGTGGGAGGCAGGCAGCGCCCAGGGGAGCGGAGCACTACCAGGAACCAGGAGACCCATTCAGAAGCCAACTGGTCTGGCAGTGAGAGTGCCCCTAGATCAGGAGTTAAATATTGTATAGTAAAAAGCAATGTTAGGACTGTGTTCTAGCAAATGTTGAGTTTTTTGAAATTGAAATATAGTTGATATACAATATTATATTAGTTTCAGGTGTACTAAATAATCTGAAATTTGTATACATTATGAAATGATCACCATGGTAAGTCTAGTAACCAATTGCCCCCATACAATGTTATAACAATTCTATTGACCATGTTCCTTATGCTGTATATTAACTCCCTGTGACTTATATATTATCCCTGGAGGAGGGCATGGCAACCCACTCCAGTATTCTTGCTTGAAGAATCCTATAGACAAAGGAGCCTGTCAGGCCGCAGTCCATCGTGTTGCACAGAGTCGGACACAACTGAGGTGACTTAGCATGAACACATGACTTAAATATTATATAACTGGAAGTTTGTATCTCTTAACCCCTTTCACCTATTTTGCCAGCTTCCCCACCCCACTCCCTTCTAAGCAATCACCATTTGTTCTCTGTTTCTATAAGTCTGTGTTCATTTTGTTTTGTTTGCTTGTTTCTTTGGTTTTTTAAGTTCAACCTATAAGTGAAATTAGGCGAAATTTGTCTTTCTCTGTTTGACTTATTTTACTTGGCATAATACTCTCTAGATTTATCTGTGTTGTTGCAAATGTGACTTTTTTTTTAATAACAAGAGGGAAAGAAAGAAGGGCAGAAAAAAGGAACAACACAATGAGTTACATCATGTGAAGGCCACGGGAGAACCATGTGAGGAGAGAAAAGAAGCTGGAGTCTGTGAGTGGGTGCTGACTGATTCGGACCTTTGTCTTGTGTCTCCTAGACTCGTGTGCCTGCTTCTTGTCGTTGCATTGGAGGTGACTGGCGGTGGGGGACAGAGAACTTCACATCCAGATCATCAAGAAAGTGTACCTTCTTGACGTGTTAGTTCAGTTCAGTTCAGTTGCACAGTCGTGTCCGACTCTGCGACTCCATGGACTGCAGCACGCCAGGCCTTCCCTGTCCATCACCAACTCCCAGAGCTTGCTCAAACTCATGTCCATCAAGTCAGTGATGCCATCCGACCATCTCATCCTCTGTTGTCCCCTTCTCCTCCTGCCCTAAGTCTTTCCCAGCATCAGGATCTTTTCCAACGAGTCAGCTCTTCGCATCAGGTGGCCGAAGTATTGGAGCTTCAGCTTCAGCATCAGTCCTTCCAATGAATATTCAGGGTTGATTTTCTTCCCGTTTGACTGGTTTGATCTCCTTGCAGTTCAAGGGACTTTCAAGAGTCTTCTCCAACACCACTCACTTAAAGATTATTTCTGGGGGCAAATCCTGTATTATTTTTAAAATGTATCCAGACTTCCTTGGTGGTCCAGTGGTCAGAACTCTGTGTTTTCAATGCAGGGGGCGTGGGTTCCATCCCCGATTGGAGAAATAAGATTCTGTATGCCGTGTGGCACACCCGAAAAGAACATTAAGGAAAAAAAAATTTTTTTTTTAATGTATCCAACAGATATATTATGGGACAGAATGAAAACATCACTGTTTTGGTTTTAGGATGAAAATTAGCCTTCAAAGAAATGTCATCATTGAAGAGAGCATTTTCTTGTTCTTCCCTCGGATCCCTCAGACCCAGGTCAGTGGGTCTTCCAAGGCTCCTTTGTTCTAATGTTGGGAGGACTTGGGAGGAGAAAAAGCTTGACCAGAAACTGGTCAAGAAGTACCAGTTTAAAGTCCAGGTGGGAGTCAGGCCTGAACTTGCTTTTCCCTGAAAGCTACTTCTTGCCAGTTCCCATCTCCAGATGTGAGGTTCCATGTTCAAAAGTCATTAAGAATTTTGAGACACTGAAGCCACAGTGTTAAACCCAGAGCCGGTCTCACTTGGTCTCACTGGTGCAGGTCTCACAGTCATGAGGCTGCTCTGCCCCTGCTCTCCCCTCTTCCAAACACACACCTGGGACATTTCTGAGGTGGAGCACTGGCTGGAGAGAGGGAAGAGAAATGTCTCCCCAGTTTGTCCTATTTATAATCTTTTCACGCCTTCTCCAAGTTGTTGGGAGGGGGATGGGCTGGGCCAGATTTCACTGAGGCTGCATCTTGTCAGTGAGTCCTGCAGGGGTCCTGAGGTCTGTCTGCTTCCCCATGAGAGCAAGTAGGGTGGAAACTCACTTGTGGCTGACCTTATACACCTGTGCTGTGCTTACAGGAGGGTCAAAAGAAAGAGCTCTGCTCCCTGTGTTACCTGAGGTTGGATGGCTGATTATCTCTTCATCCAAAATTTACAGGTAATCTAACCCAAACTACTATTTCTCAAGAAGAGACAGGCCAAGAAGGTACATATCAGTTCCTAGAAAACAGCTTTTTCTTCAAGTTATTATTGTGGGACCCAGCCTAGGACAGTGATGCAAATTGTCCTTCAGAATATCTGATTCGATATTAGGTAATAAACTCAAAACAGTACATGTCACACGATGGAGTAATAAAGAGCCTTTTCCAACATGTCTATATTTTCTCTTTTCTTTTCTCTTTATAGGATCTCCTTTTGCAGTTAAAAATCTTACAGAAGCAGGTCTTTCTTGTTTCCATGCCTGGAATATCCTTCCTTCTAATTTTATTTGTTAATCTAGCCTTCAAGGCCTATTTCAGAAGTCACAATCTTTTCAAGAATTTTTTCAGACAGTTCTAATCCTATATTCCTTTGTTTTTCCTATTTATTTTGTAATGTGTCCTAAGATACCTGTTCAACAAGTATTCATTGCACACCTACTAAGGACCAGATATACTTTTCTTTCTCTATTCTGGATTTATTTATTCACAAATACTAACTTGTATTAGCTTGGGCATTGCTCTGGTCCAAATGTCTCAGTCCCTTCAAAATTCATACATTCAAAACCTAATGTCCAAGGTGGTGAAATTAAGCAGTGGAGTCTTTGGGAGGTACTTAGGTCATGAGGATGGCGCCCTTATGGATGGTATTGATGCTCTTATGAAAGAGACCCCACAGAGCTTCAGCCATGTGAGGACACAGCAAGAAGATGGCTGTCTATTTACCAGGAAAGTGAAAGTCACTCAGTCGGGTCTGACTCTGTCACCTCATGGACTGTCACCCGCCAGGCTCCTCTGTTCATGGGATTCTCCAGGCAAGAATGCTGGAGTGGGTTGCCATGCCCTCCTCCAGGTGACCTTCTCAACCCAGGAATTTAACTCAGGTCTCCTACATTGCAGGTAGATTCTCTACCATCTGAGCCACCAGGCAAACTCATTCACCAGGAAGCCCTTGCCAAATACCAAATCTGCCAGTGCCATGATCCTGAACTTCCCAGCCTCCAGAACCATGAGAAATTTCTGTTGTTTACAAGCCAACCAGTCCACGGCATTTTGTTGTAGCAGCTCAAACAGACAGACAAGTGCCTTCTGCAGCTGGGTGTTGGCTTAAGTGGTGATCCAGAGAGACAGTCTCTACCCTTGTGGTGCTGGTGGCCAGGTGGTAGAGAGGGTTCTCGTTAGCTTTTTGAAGCAGAGATCACTTATGACTCATCTCTGTGTCTCCTTCCCCAGCAATACAGTCCCTTCTCTCGACTATCTGCTGAATAAAAATCTTTGTTGAATTAAATGGAGTATGCTATGATTTCAGCAACACTCTGTGACAAGTGTAATAAAAGTCTGTCACAATTCCAGACCGGTGCTTTGCTAGTTGTGGGAATTGTTATACTACAAATGCCTTAACCACAGAAGTCAATACTCTATGTTTATAGTAGCTTTGTTAGCATTACAACATAGACATTCATCAGGCATGAGTGATTCCCAGTCAGGTTTTCTATTTTTGTTAGACTTTTTACAATTGCTTTTATTAGTTATTCCCTCATGATGTCTTGGAGAGCTACCCCATAAATTTATTAATGCTAGTTATTTAGGAGTTCCTTCATGGCATTTCAAGATTTATGAGCTATGTAGGTGGCAATAAAAACTTGACAACATTTTTTTCTGTGTATTTTCTGTGTGTCACATAGTTTAGAAAAAATAAAAAACCTTTGGGAGACCATTGTGTGCTCCAGCACAGCTTTAGCAGTATTGCGCAACCTGGAAGAATATGGCATCTATTTCTTCAATCCCCCTCACTATGTTCCCGTTGCTCTGAACCTGCCTTGTCAAGGTTGCCAAAGACCTCCAATGACCACGCATCTGTCTGCATCTTATGCAGCCTCTCATCTGCACCCAGTAGAGTCCACGCCCCCTCTCCATGAAACGTGACTCTCTCTTGGCTTCTGGGCTACACATGGTCCAGATCTTTATCCTTCTCAATGGCTCCTTTGCTAACATCTCTGCTTATCCCCTAAGTGGTGGCATTCTGTGTCTGTGTGTTTAGTTGCTGAACAGTATCATATGTTACATGTGTATAATGTAGCGATTCACAATTTTAAAAGGTTGTACTCCATTTATAGTTATTAGAAAACATTGGTTATATTTCCCATGTATGGTATATCCTTATAGTTTATTTTATACCTAATAGTTTGTACTTCTTATACCCCTACCCTATATTGTCCCTCCCCTCTTCCCTCTCCCCACTGGTAATCACTAGTTTGTTCTCTATGTCTGTGAGTTGGCTTCTTTTTTGTTATATTCACTAGCTTGTCGTATTTTTTTAAGTGGTGGCATTCTTGATTCCTCAGCTTCTTCATTTGCCCTCCCTCAGATAATCTCATCCTGACCCATGGTTTTACCTTCCACCTATAGGCATTGACTCGCAAATTTAAAATTTTATCCCTGACTTCTCCTATGTGCTCCAGACTTACTATCAAAATGTTCACCTGATAATTGTACTTGGATATTTAATAGACATCGCACACTCAACACTTTCTAAAAACGGCTCTTGATTTCCCCTCCTGAATCTGTTTCACCAAACTCCCTCCTCCATGCAGGTTTTCCACCTCAGAAAATGACATCACAGTGCAATCAGTTATTCAAACCAAAAACCCGGGAGTCATTCTTGATTCGTCTCTTTCCTTTCTTCCTTGCCATGTGCAATACATCCTTAAGTCATGTTGACTCTATCTCCAAGATACACACTGGCTCTGCTACTGACATGCCCCACTGGTGCCATCCTGGCCCAAGCCACCATTAGCTCTGTCCTAACTGCCCTCCATGCCCTCTCTCTGACACTATAGTCATAATGCAAATGCCGGAGGCGTTGTTTTAAAACATAAACAGAATATATCATCCCCCTGCTTAAAATGCTCCAGTGGCTTCCAGTCACAGTCAGATTCAAACCTGAAGCCTCTTCCTGTCCTCTAAGACCCGACATGAACTGGCTCTTGCATAGCTCTCCCCACTCCATCTCCCTCCATCATCCTACATTCTAGCCATAACCACCTTGAACACACAGAGTTGCCTCTCATCTTAGGGCCTTTGCACTAGCACTTCCATGTACAGATATGCTCTTTTTCCAGACCATCCCATGTCTGGTTCCTCCATTAGGGTCTCAACGTCAATATCATCTCCCCAGAGAATCCTTCTTTGACCACGCAGCTGTAGCTTCCTGCCCACACCCTAAGTAGTCATTTCTTTTCACATC
The DNA here is from genome assembly GCF_032452875.1 of Bos javanicus. NCBI lineage: Eukaryota > Metazoa > Chordata > Mammalia > Artiodactyla > Bovidae > Bos > Bos javanicus. The sequence goes on along the minus strand of NC_083872.1, from coordinate 45,302,972 downwards.
ACCATGTCTTATTTTTATCACAGCACTTATTATTACCAAATATTTTGTTCTTTGTCTCTAGGTTTCCTCCCCACGTGCCTAGAACATAAGCTGCATGAGAATAGGGACTTGGTCACCTTGTTCCATGCTGTGTGTCCCGACACGGTCTATGTAAGTCCTCGGTACATGTTTGTTGATCAAATAAAGGAACAAATAAAACATATTTCAGAAAAAGCCAATCCAGTCTTGTCAACAGAATGCCATGTAATAAATTATGAGACTCAGGCATGTTTCAAAATCTCAATTGCCTAGCCAGAAATTTCAACCTTCAATGTCATTCCATGAACCACTGTCTTGAAAGATCATTGTTATTATAACAGGAGAAGAGAAGTTTCATGCTACCTTGTTAAAACATGAATTCATTGAAACATAAGCCTGAGTTAGTAATCAGATTATTTTCATTTTGGGAATCAGAAGGAATGGGATGAAAGACAAGTAAATTATACTGGAAGTGTGAGAGAGATTAAGAGCTGGCTACATGGAGGCACTACCCTATCAGGACAGAAACAGGAGAAAAATTAGCAGAAGGGAGGAAGTCTATCTCTTCAGAGGCCAAAATTGGAAAGAGGGTGAAGAAAAGTTTCACTGAGTACTTTCCATCCATGAACACCATGTAAGTGCCTAAGGGACAGCAGAGAAGCGAAACACAGACTTCAGATCTCAGTGTCTCTGTGAAAGCTGACTCTATAGTGATTTCTGGTGAGAAAGGATGACCAGGTTTAATATATAAATGCACTAACATTTCATTCTGCTATATCCCTGGTTTTCTCTCCTGATATCAGTTAATATCTCTATAAGCAAAAGTCAGTTAGCCTCAGGGTTTATAAAATTCACTAAAACATACTAATATAAACATAAATGTTACTCTACTGATTTGGAAAGGATTCTGGAAATAAGTCTCAGATAAACATATCAATACATTCTTTGTTCATTTACACGAATGGCCTTTTTTTGGCTTTTGAGACTTGTCTGAATCAGTAAATGTAAGAATTTGTGTTTCTGATAGGTAAAACTAGAAAAAAGGTCACATTTTCTTTAACATATGAATGAACAAATGGTTCATTCTTGGAAACATTTAGTTTTGTCATTCTTGGATTCTTCTTTCTTCATTAGCTTCACAGATTTTCAATAAGATATAGACACTGGATAGACCTCATTCTTAACGAAGCAGTAAGATAAATGGAGTGACTAATGTCTATCAGTTTGAAACTTGTAAATATTTATGAGAAAATTATATCCGTCTTTGTGAGGATTTCTGTTTGAATCATGGATGTAACTTTAATGTGCTCTGCTAAGTCACTTCAGTCGTGTCCGACTCTGTGTGACCCCTGAGACAGCGGCCCACCAGGCTCTCTGGTCCCTGGGATTCTCCAGGCAAGAACACTGGAGTGGGTTGCCATTTCCTTCTCCAATGCATGAAAGTGAAGAGTGAAAGTGAAGTCACTCAGTCGTGTCCGACTCTTAGCGACCCCATGGACTGCAGCCTACCCGGCTCCTCCATCCATGGAATTTTCCAGGCAAGAGTACTGGAGTGGGTCGCCATTGCCTAGCCTCTCTTTAAATTAATTGTAGATTCAGTATTTAGTATTGCAATGCTACATGGCAAAATTAGTATGAAAATTTTGTATAAAATGGCTATATTGAAACTTGAATAAAAAGGACAGTTCTTCTATACTCATATGACACTTCCCCCAGCTAAGCATCACATTTTGGTATCAATGACCCAAGTCCTGGACTAACTAGATACTAATCTGTGGGGCCCAAGACACAATAAAAATGCGAGGTCCCTTGTCAAAAAATTGTTAAGAATTTCAAGATGGCAAGAACAGAGAATTAAACCCAGCATGGTGCTTTTCTAAGCCTGGGGTCCTTACGGGGCTGCACAGGTCTTGAGCCCAGGAAGCTGGCCTTGCCTAGGTTTTCATTTTAGATCTTCTAAGCATGATTTGTTCAAGTGAACTTGACATTTTGAAACTACCTTTCCCTAATTGTAGAATAGGTAAGAAGAATTATATTCTTACAATTAAGCATACTGATTACCTATAACATCTGAGGAAGGAAATCAAGTTGTTTTTGTAATTGTGATGTTTAAGTAAAAGAAAATAAAACTGTAAAACAATCTTCTAATATAAGGGTTTCTCCTGAAAAGGGTCATCTAATTTAAACTTGCGAATCTTTTAGTAAGAACTTCAAAATCACTTCAGAATATTAGTCCCAAGTATTTACTAGCCCAGGCAGATATTTTAATACCTGTCCTACCATCTAGTGGTTACCAGACTTGGCTGATCATCATAAATACTTGCAGACCATTTAAAAAACACTGATTTGGGAACTCACCCTGGGGTCCAGTGGTTAAGACTTTGCCCTTTCACTGCAGAGATCACTGGAACTAAGATCCCACAACCACACAGTGAGGCAAAACAAACAAAAAGTTAGGTTATTTTAAATAGTGTGTTTCGCCATCTGTTTTTTTTAAATTATGTATTTTATTTTGGCTGCACTGGGTCTTTGATGCTGAGCACAGGCTTTCTCTAGTGGCACCGAGCAGGGGCCACTCCCTGTTGTGTGTGGGCTTCTCACTGCACGGCTTCTCTTGTGTGGAGCACAGGCTCGAGGGCTTGTGGGCTTCAGTAGTGGCTTCCCGAAACTCTAGAGTGTGGGCTTAGTTGCTCCACAATATGTGGAATTTTCCAGGAGCAGGTATCTAACTGGTGTCCCCTGCATTGCAAGGCAGATTCCTAACCATGATTCCACCAGGGAAGCCCTCATGGTCTTTTAAAGTAAGTTTTAAAAATTTTTCGTTGTGGTTAAAATTCACATTAAATTTACCACCATAACCATTTTTAAGTTTACAGTTCAGTTGTTAAGTACATATATTCACATTGTTGTATAACCAATATCCAGGATTTTTTCACTTTGTGAAAATGAAAGTCTGTACCCATTGAACAACCCATTTTCTCCTCCCTCAGTCCACGATAACCCCTATTCTACTTTCTTCTCTGAATTTGACAACTCTAGATACCTTATACAAGGGGAATCACACAGTATTTGTTTTTCTTGGTGTGGAACTGGCTTAGTTAACTTAGTACAATTTCTTCAAGTTTCATCCATGTTGTAGCCTGTGTCAGAATTTCCTTCCTTTTTAAGGATGAATCATATGTTCATTGGCTCCATCATGTGTACACACCACATTTCATTGATCAGTTCATTCATCTGTTGATGGACATATGGGTTGCTAGTTTTTTATTTTGTACTCCCGAAAAGCCTTAGTCAAAATATTCCTTCAAAATAAGTGCAGTGTTCTCCTCAAAGAGAATCCCACTGAATAAAATTGCTCCATTATCATCAACAGCAAATTTGTGTTTCGACTGCTAGGTTTAAAAAAGCAAGTCAAGCCATCATTAGGTAAAATATTGCTACTGTTTAAGGAAGTAACATCATCAGTCTAAGAGTTCCAGGGTCCCCACTGGTAAATGCTGGATAAGTGACCTTGACTCATCTTTGCAGCTCATCTGTGCACAGTAGCTTGGAACCAGAGAAATTAATGAAGAGTTCAGCAAAGAAGGACTTGATTTTGAAGACCATTTTTCTTGCCAGGATCACCTTACAGAGAAGTGAAGTTTATCAGGCTCATGTAAACTCAGCTGGAACTTTTCTATACATGTGGTAGAATTAAGAAACTGCGTGAACTTTCTGTGAACATCCAAATATGCTGTTATGGCAGTCCCAGCCTCCTAGTTAGTTCCCTGTTTCCTTTTCCGTCCATTTCATTCTCTTTGATTAGAGATACATGCAACTTCTGTCTTGTATGAGGCTTCTGCTTGCCTTGTGTAAAGGAAATAAGACTTCTGTATAGAACAGGTCCTGCCCTAACTAAGAAGAACAGATGGGGCTCATTGAGAGTAGAAAGACAAGGAAGAATGAGTGAGGAAGCCTCAGATCAAAGATTCACACAGAGCACTGTTAAAGACTTTAGGTAAGTGAGAGACATATCTTCATGTTTAAGTTGATAAACTGGACCCAGGAGAGACTGCTAAAGGAACCGGCAGACATTGAAGGCATAGGACACATAATCAGTTTTTTACTTCTATTTCTTGAGCTGAGATAACTGGGACATGGATTTTCTCCCATGAATCTACTAACCAATGAGAAAAAGTTGATTAAAATACACCAAATAGAGAAACTCCCAGACCTCTCTCTCCACTCAGCTCCCAGAATGTGATAATTTGCCCAACCTTACCCTCAAGATAGGAGATAGGAATACTTTTCTCACGGAATTTCTGACTAGTCCACAGTGAAATATTTGAAAATACTAATATGAAGGTTAGAGGGTAGGGAGAAGAGACTGAGAAAGACATCAAGCCATTTCACCCTAGACCTAGAATGAAGATTAAAGCCTTATTTTTGAACTTCCAATCAGTCTCCTATTCTCAACTGAGGGTGCTAATGAACGAAACAGACAAAAGTACTTTTTTCTATGAGTTGACATTCTAATGTTAACTCTGCTCCCAGAATTGAGCAGAAAACAAGTGTTTAAAATATATAGCATTTTGTTGTTACTGTTCAGTCGCTCAGTCACTCACTCTGCAACTGATGGACTGCAGCACACCAGGCTTCCTTGTCCTTCACCAATTCCCAAAGCTTGCTCAAACTCACATCCATCAAGTCAGTGATGCCATCCAACCATCTCATCCTCTGTCATCCCCTTCTCCTCCTGCCTTCAATCTTTCCCAGCATCAGGGTCTTTTCTAATGAGTCAATTCTTCGCATCAGGTGGCCAAAGTATTGGAGCTTCAGCTTCAGCATCAGTCCTTCCAATGAATATTCAGAGCTGATTTCCTTTAGGAGGGACTGGTTGGATCTCCTTGCAGTCCAAGAGACTCTCGAGAGTCTTCTCCAACACCACAGTTCAAAAGCATCAATTCTTTGGCGCTCAACTTTATTTATAGTCCAACTCTCACATCCATAGATGACTACTGGAAAAACTGTAGCTTTGACTAGATGGACCTTTGTTGGCAAAGTAATGTCTCTGCTTTTTAATATGCTGTCTAAGTTGGTCATAGTTTTTCTTCGAAGGAGCAGGTGTGTTTTAATTTCATGGCTGCAGTCACCATCTGCAATGATTTGGAGCCCCCAAAAATAAAGTCTGTCACTGTTTCCATTGTTTCCCAATCTATTTGCTATGAAGTGATGGGACCAGATGCCATGATCTTAGTTTTCTGAATGTTGAGTTTTAAGCCAACTTTTTCACTCTCCTCTTTCACTTTCATCAAGAGGCTCTTTAGTTCTTCTTTGCTTTCTGCCATAAGGGTGATATCATCTGCATATCTGAGGTTATTGATACTTTTCTCAGCAATCTTGATTCCAGCTTGTGCTTCTTCCAGCCCAGTGTTTCTCATGATATACTCTGTATATAAGTTAAATAAGCAGGGTGACAATATACAGCCTTGATGTACTCCTTTTCCTATTTGGAACCAGTCTGTTGTTCCATGTCCAGTTTGAACTGTTGCTTCCTGACCTGAATACAGATTTCTCAGGAGGCAGGTTAGGTGGTCTAGTATTCCCATCTCTTTCAAAATCTTCCACAGTTTGTTGTGATCCACACAGTCAAAGGCTTTGGCATAGTCAATAAAGCAGAAGTAGATGTTTTTCTCTGGAAGTTTCTTGCTTTTTCGATAATCCAATGGATGTTGGCAATTTGATCTCTGGCTCCTCTGCCTTTTCTAAATCCAGCTTGGACATCTGGAAGTTCACGGTTCACATAGTATTGAAACCTGGCTTGGAGAATTTTGAGCAATACTTTGCTAGTGTGTGAGATGAGTGCAATTGTGTGGTAGTTTGAACATTGGCGTTGCCTTTCTCTGGGATTAGAATGAAGACTGACCTTTTCCATTCCTGTGGCCACTGCTGAGTTTTCCAAATTTGCTGACATATTGAGTGCAGCACTTTCACAGCATCATCTTTTAGGATTTGAAATAGCTCAACTGGAATTCCATCATCTCCAAAGATGGCTGGCTCTAGTTGAGTGATCACACCATCGTGGTTATCTGGGTCAATAAGATCTTTCTTTTATAGTTCCTCTATGTATTCTTGCCACCTCTTCATAATGTATTCTGCTTTTGTTAGTCCATACTGTTTCTGTCCTTTATTGTGCCCATCTTTGCCTGAAATGTTCCCTTGGTATCTCTAATTTTCTTGAAGAGATCTCTAGTCTTTTCTGTTCTATTGTTTTCCTCTATTTCTTTGCACCGATCACTCAGGAAGGCTTTCTTATCTCTCCTAGCTATCCTTTGAAACTCCATTCAGAGGGATATATCGTTCTATTTCTCCTTTACCTTTTTCTTCTCTTCTTTTCTCAGCTATTTGTAAGGCTTCCTCAGACAACCATTTTGCCTTTTTGCATTTCTTTTTCTTGGGGATTGTTTTGATCACCACCTCCTGTATAAGGTTATGAAGCTCTGTCCATAGTTCTTCAGTCACTCTGTCTGTCAGACTTAATCCCTTGAATCTATTTGTCACTTCCACTGTATAGTTGTAAGGGATTTGATTTAGGTCATACCTCCATAGGGTCACAAAGAGTCAGACACAACTGAAGTGACTGAGCATGCACGCACGCATACATACCTGGATGGCCTAGTGGTTCTCCTTACTTTCTTCAATTTAAGTCTGAATTTGGCAATAAGGAATTCATGATCTGAGCCACAGTCAGCTCCTGGTCTTGTTTTTGCTGACTGTATAGACCTTCTTCATCTTTGGCTGCAAAGAATATAATCAATCTGATTTTGGTATTGACCACCCGGTGACGTCCATGTGTAGAATCATCTCTTGTGTTGTTGGAAGGGTATTTTCTATGACCAGTGTGTTCTCTTGGCAAAACTCTGTTAGCCTTTGCCCTGCTTCATTTTGTACTCCAAGGCTAAACTTGCCTGTTACTCTAGATATCTCTTGACTTCCTACTTTTGCATTTCAGTCCCCTACAATGAAAAGGACATCTTTTTTGGGTGTTAGTTCTAGAAGTTCATGTAGGTCTTCATAGAACCGTTCAACTTTAGCTTCTTGGCAATAGTGGTTGGGGCATAGACTTGGATTAATGGGATATTGAATGGCTTGCCTTGGAAAGAAACAGAGATCATTCTGTTGTTTCTGATATTGCACCCAAGAACTCCTTTTCAGACTTCTTTGTTGACTATGAGGGCTACTCCATTTATTCTAAGGAATTCTTGCCTGTAGTAGTAGATATAAAGATCATGTGAATTAAATTCACCCATTCCAGTTTGTTTTAGTTCAATGATTCCTAAAATGTTGATGTTCACTCTTGCCATCTCCTGTTTGACCTTTTACAGTTTACCTTGATTCATGGATCTAACATTCTAGGTTCCTATGAAATATTGTTCTTTACAACATTGGACTTTACTTTCACCACCAGACACATCCACAACAGGGCTTTGTTTCCACTTTTTGACTCAGCCTATTAATTTCTTTTGGAGCTATTTCTCCACTCTTCTCCAGTAGCATATTGGGCACCTACTGAACTGGGAAGTTCATCTTTCAGTGTCATATCTTTTTGTCTAAATGCTTTAAATAAAAGTTGGGTGGTGGTGGTTTTGAAAAGGCATTTCCGGAGCATTTTGCAATGGTAGATTTAGTATGGGTTGGGGAGGAAAATCATAGGCATCTATTCAATCTGCCGTCTTCACCCAGAAGTTTTGCTTCTGAATGACTTTCAGTTCCTGAAACTTGCCTGTGCTAGCACCCAGGCATCACAGTATTCAGTTCCTTTGATCTGGAATGAGGGACTCCATTCCACGTTTCGTGCTGACTTTGGAGGAAGAATGAGATTTGGAGTTGTGCTTAAAATTAATTGCTTTAGGTTTACCCATTTAGTTTTATTTATTTGCATAATCAGAGAAAGGAGGAAAAAGCTTTAGATGTTTTCTGACCAGAAAAACCACAGTCTTTTATCCTGGTTGAGTTAATTTTAACAGCATCATTGAGGTCTTACAGGTTAATTATCACAAGGTTGGTGAGCTAGCTTAACCTCCTGTGACAAACACTTTACAACCTCAGGTGAAGAAACACAATTCTCTGCAATGACATCCTAACATGTAGAATGAAGTTCTGCAGCATAAACTTCCATAGTCTCCAGGTTATGAAGCAACAGTCCCTCCAAGTAAAAAACATGCCTCTGCCCTTCTTAGTAAACAGAGAAAGGGAAACCTAAGATAAAGAATTATAGATAGATTTAACTTTAATGGAAATTCTCTAACCTTCTAGCGGGTGATGTCTAATCCAGTACTATGGGAAGTTAAAAGCACTTGTCACGACTCAGAGTTTCTCGTTACACACTATTGAAATGCTCATGATCACAATTACAGCTTTGAGGATTAGTTAAAAAAAAAAACAACCCCTAACCGGGAACTTACAATTTTATTTCACCTTTGGTTTATTTACTTTTATTTAAATTTATTATTTATTTCACCTTTCATAACTCAGTAAGGTCATCATTCCTTCCAGAAGCCTTCCCCGATCCTCCAAGAAGGGAACTACAATGTGTATCCTCCTTCTCTTATATACTTATTGCATTCTGATTGCCTTTGCCTATTTCCTTTGCGTAAATACCCCAGTAGACCGGACATTTTTTGAGAGCAGGAACGAAGTTTCTCTTTTTCTTGGTTTGTAGATATTGCTAAATATATAAATGAACAAAAATTTAAATATCATAATAGGGTATTAAATAGATTATATATATTTTAATCTCAGTAATTGTCCACTATTATTTATGAAGATGCTCATTTAGATTTAAAATAACATTTAAAATGCCAGATTAAAAAATTAAATATTGAACTCTGTTCGGATGTTGCCTTTTCAGTGATGCCTTCCCCAACCATCCTTTCTAAAGTTGAACCTGAGTCACTCGCATTCCCTTTAAGCTCCTTGTTGTTATCCTGCTTATAGAACCACTGATCCTGTACATCATCTTTCTTCTGTTCTATAGGGCCTCTATGAGAGTACAGATCTCAGTATTACCACTACATCCTCAGTGCCTAGAACAGTGCCTAACATGTGGTAACAGCACATGAATAACCCCCTTTAAAAGAAATTTAAGTTATTAAGCAGAAATGGAGTTACAGATTGTAGAAAATAAACTTATGGTTACCAGGGGGTAAGGGAAGGAGGGATAAATTGGAAGACTGGGATAGACGTTTATACATATCACTGTATATAACACAGATAACGAATAAGGACCTACTGTACAGCACAGGGAACTCCTCTTAACGCTCTGTAATGGTCTGTATGGGAAAAGAATCTTAAAAAGGGAGATATCTCTGTGTATGTATGACAGATTCCCTTTGCTGTACACCTGAAACTAACATAACATTGTAAATCAACTATACTCCAATAAAAATTTTAAAAATGAAACAATTTAGAAGGACTATGTTAATGGAGAGTAATTGCTGAAGTAAGGATATAGTTAATTAAGGATTTTTCTTAATGAGAAGAACACTAACTGTTATCTATAGTCTTGAGCTTTTATACCTATGTGACACAGCCCATAATAGGGATACATTTGACACAGCAACCTGGCCAATCATATGAAGTTAACACTAACCTTTATTACATGCAGTATTCTTTTTTTGTTTTCCCCTTTGTTTTGCCTTCAATTTCATTTCATGAAAAAAAAATAAAAGCCAGTCTAACCCACTTAACTGATTTCACTACCTACTCACAGTTTGAAAAACTCTGGTCTAAAATGCTTTTACTTGATAAAATACCCAACTCATGAAAATAAAATAATAACTGTCTTTATTATGGCTCTACAAGTATGTCCTGAAAGTTCCACCATAGCGCAATTGATTGCTAAAAATAGACCAAGAATTAGTTCCAGCTCAATAAGCTTATTAGGAGAAGGCAATGGCAACCCACTCCAGTACTCTTGCCTGGAAAATCCCATGGACGGAGGAGCCTGGTAGGCTGCAGTCAGGCTGTGTCGTGAAGAGTCGGACATGACCGAGCACCTTTACTTTCACTTTTCACTTTCATGCACTGGACAAGGAAATGGCAACCCACTCCAGTGTTCTTGCCTGGAGAATCCCAGGGACGGGGTACCCTGGTGGGCTGCCGTCTATGAGGTCGCACAGAGTCGGACAGGACTAAAGCAACTTAGCAGCAGCAGCAGCAATAAGCTTATTTAACTTTTTTAGGTCTTTTGGACACAATTTTTTTCTAAACAACTTTGTTTAATGTTGTTCATAGGGGGATTTTATGCTGTGTAAATAAAATTGGTAAAGTAATGGTCCAACATATTAGCTAAAATTACTTTGGGGAGGCACATTTAGAGGGGGAAAAAGAAATGTAAATTTTCAAAAGGATAAAATGATGACATTTGCAGCAACATGGATGGACCCAGAGAGGATCACACTGAGTGAAGTAAGTTAGACAGAGAAGGAGAAATATCATAGACATCCCTTATAAGTGTAAGCTAAAAGCAAATGATACAAATGAACTTACTTACAAAACAGAAAGAGGCGCACAGACTTAGAAAGCAAACTTATGGTGGCTGGGGAAGGGACAGTTAGGGAGTTTGGGATGGTCATGTACACATTGCTATATTTAAAATGGATAACCAATGGTAAGGGGAGGGAGGTGGGATTGGGGTTCAGGATGGGGAACATGTGTACACCCGTGGCAGATTCATGTTGATGTATGGCAAAACCAATACAATATTGTAAAGTAATTAGCCTCCAATTAAAATAAATACATTTATATTTTAAAAAAGATTAAAAAAATAAAAGAATTTACACCAGGGAATTAGATTAAAAGATACAAACATATCACACATTCAATAAAGAGGATTGTGCACTCAAAAAAAAAAAAAAAAGGATAACCAACAGGGAATTATTGTATAGCACATGGAACTCTGCTCAATGTTATGTGGCAGCCTGGATAGGAGAGGGATTTGGGGGAGGACAGATACATGTTTATGTGTGGCTGAGTCCCTTTGCTGTCCACCTGAAACTATCATAGTGTTGTTAATTGGCTATACCCCAATACAAAAAAAAGTTAAAAAATAAAAATAAATAAATAAAAGCCATTATGTTAGAAGTATCAAGATCAAACTGCAAGGAGATCAAACCAGTCAATCCTAAAGGAAATCAATTCTGAATATTCATTGGAAGGATTGATGCTGAAGCTCCAATACTTTGGCCACCTGGTGTGAAGAGCTGACTCATTGTAAAAGACCCTGATGCTGGGAAAGATTGAAGGCAAAAGGAGAAGAGGTGGCAGAAGATGAGATGGTCAGGTAGCATCACCAACTCAGTGGACATGAATTTGAGCAAACTCCGGGAGATAGTGAAGGACAGGGAAGCCTGGCATGCTGCAGTCCATGAGATCACAAAGAATCAGACATGACTTAGCGAATGAACAGCAACAGCAAATCAAGAGTGGATGAAAAATATCTATGGCAATGAATGATTTTAATAAATTTGTAGAACATATAGGTCCCTAGATAATGTAAAACTTTCCATATGAGAAGGTAGGACTTTAGATGAGAGAAGATTTTAGACCCTGAGTTTTGATATGGGGTTTTAGAATAATATATTCTCTAGAAACAAAAAGAGTCAAGTCATAGTAAATGACAAGTAAATAGCACTGGGAACTCTACTCACTATTCTGTATAAGCTTATGAAAGAATTAAAAAAACAATGAATATGTGTATATGTATAATTGAATCACTTTGCTGTATACCTAACACTAACAAACATATAATCAACTATACTCGAATAAAATTAAAATTTAAAAAAGAATTGAGTCATAGCAGTCATCGTGGTGTAAATGTTCATTCTTACTCAAAAGGAAACGGCAGAAAGCATTTGCAACAATATGCAAAAGAGGAAATACAAATAACTGATGTGTGGAAAAGTAATTAACCTCACTGAAAATAAAAGAAATACAAATTTAAACTACAGTGAAAATAATTTAGCCTATCTAAATAACAAATGCATATATTTAGAATTTTGTATCTATTAGTTTTTAAAATGAGATGCTTAATATGAATATGATTAAAAGGACATGTTGGTTCACGTATTGCTGATAGGAATGAAAACTGCTGCAAGCCTTTCGGAAAATAATTTTACAATATAACCTTAAAAGTGTGTATTATGGTAATTCTATGTCTAGGAACCTATCCTAAAAGCATCATTTGAAGTTTCGAAACATGTTTTTTTTTTTCATAAAGTTAGTATTTATACTGTTATTTATAATAGCAAAAAATTGGAAAAAAGGTTTAAGCTAAAGACAAATGGGCTATAACCTTTGCTAACATATAGGCACTTATCTGTTTATATTTTTTTTTCTCTGTATGTATTTTTGTTGTTCTTTCAAAATGGATTAATTCTAGTAGGTTTAAGTTATCAATATGTTGTCAACACCTTTCCATGCCAATAAATATAGTTCTAGCACATTATTTTTAATAGCTGTATGTATTCTACATTATGCCTATACTATATTTAACCAAATTGCCCATTTAAAATATCTGTAAACCAGTGTTTTTCACACTGCAGTTCATTAGCCTTAGCAGGCCATAAAATAAATGTTGGGGGTTATGACTAGCAGTCTTACTTATTATACTTTAAGTATTATACCTTTTAGTGTGTTTTGTTAAACAATTGATAAGACAAATCCTTCCTTTACCATATTTGCTAAAATTATATTGGTTATTCTTATAAGGTTAATCTAAAAAATTGATGTTTCAAATTATTTTGAATAGGTCCAAGAAAAATATTGTGGAAAGTTTCACATTAAATTTATAAATGAATTAGGGAATTGATGCCTTTGTAATAATGAATCTTCTCATCCATAGATAAAGTGTGTCTCTTCATATAAATGTCTTTTTTATGCCTCTGAATAAAGTTGCAGAGGATTCTTCATGTAGGTCTTTTATTTCTTAAATTTATTCATTGGTGTTTAATATTTAGTTTTGCTATTGCAAAAATATTTCTACTATTTTTTTTCCCAACTGAACATAACCATCTGTAGGAAAGGTTCCAATGTTTGTACACTTATTTTGTAACTGAGCATACTGAATTCTAAAAATATTTTCCCACCCACGTGGAAGTCAAATGAGAATGAGGGCTTCAGAATGTAACTGACAAATTTCACTTCCATCCTTATTCCTTCCTCAATCACATTGCATTTGAGTCACTTTCATTTCACTAAATATTAGTGGCAAGAAAACAAAAATAAGAGCATAAGGACTGTATGATCAAGTCTCTTTCTTGAAAGAGCCAAGTGAATACCAAGTAAACATGATTGAACGATGCATAACAGGACCCACCTGCAATGACTGTATTTGCCCCCTTTGTCAGCAGCTGCACATCCTGAAACCATGCTCTCTCTGAACAGGAAGGGCCCCTCGGATGGGTAAACCCTGTTCTTACATTTTGACAAAGGTCGTTACCTGTGTGTGTGTCATATTTTACTACCATTATCCTCATTTTAAAAGTGAGAAAACTAGGCCCAGAGAGGTTAAATGCTTCATTCACTCATTTAATGAATAAGTATGGGTTTGTGAAGAGATTGTATCATTGTGAGGAAGTGATGGCTAAAATTACTCTGAAGATACTGAATTAAGACTCAGCCTAAGTACTTATGGAATATATTTCCCATTTTTGGATACTGGTTTTTAATGAAAGACTACGGGCTTTTTTGAATTGGGGATGGATTACATGACATTATGGCTTCTCTGATGGTATAAGACCACCCATGGGCCGATCCCTTGGGCTTTCCCCTACTTGAGTGACAACAGTAGACATTTTCCATCCAGGAATGAGACCTCCTCCACCAGAAATTAGAGGCCCACTGCCCCCAGGAATGCATCCATGGAGACCCTAGGATACTATTGGTCCTTCTTAGTCACTTTTTTCCCTGCCATGCATCTTGTAAAACTATATAAAGTGTTTTTGAACTTTTGTCCCCTTTTTGCTTTATTAATATTAGCTAGAAAAGGCAGAGGAACCAGAGATCAAATTGCCAACATCCACTGGATCATCGAAAAAGCAAGAGAGTTCCAGAAAAACATCTATTTCTGCTTTATTGACTATGCCAAAACCTTTGACTGTGTGGATCACAATAAACTGTGGGAAATTCTTAAAGAGATGGGCATACCAGACCACCTGATCTGCCTCTTGAGAAACCTATATGCAGGTCAGGAAGCAACAGTTTGAACTGGACATGGAACAACAGACTGGTTCCAAATAGGAAAAGGAGTATGTCAAGGCTGTATATTGTCACTCTGCCTATTTAACTTCTATGCAGAATACATCATGAGAAACACTGGGCTGGAAGAAGAAGCACAAGCTGGGATCAAGATTGTCAGGAGAAATATCAATAACCTCAGATATGCAGATGACACCACCCTTATGGTAGAAAGTGAAGAGGAACTAAAAAGCTTCTTGATGAAAGTGAAAGAGGAGAATGAAAAAGTTGGCTTAAAGCTCAACATTCAGAAAACTAAGATCATGGCATCTGGTCCCATCACTTCATGGGAAATAGATGGGGAAACAGTGGAAACAGTGTCAGACTTTATTTTGGGGGGCTCCAAAATCACTGCAGATGGTGATTGCAGCCATGAAATTAAAAGACGCTTACTCCTTGGAAGGAAAGTTATGACCAACCTAGATAGCATATTCAAAAGCAGAGACATTACTTTGTCAACAAAGGTTCGTCCAGTCGAGGCTATGGTTTTTCCTGTGGTCATGTATGGATGTGAGAGTTGGACTGTGAAGAAGGCTGAGCGCCGAAGAATTGATGCTTTTGAACTGTGGTGTTGAAGAGTCTTGAGAGTCCCTTGGACTGCAAGGAGATCCAACCAGTCCATTCTAAAGGAGATCAGCCCTGGGATTTCTTTGGAAGGAATGATGCTAAAGCTGAAACTCCAGTACTTGGGCCACCTCATGCAAAGAGTTGACTCATTGGAAAAGACTCTGATGCTGGGAGGGATTGGGGGCAGGAGGAAAAGGGGACGACAGAGGATGAGATGGCTGGATGGCATCACTGACTCGATGGACGTGAGTTTGGGTGAACTCCGGGAGTTGGTGATGGACAGGGAGGCCTGGCATGCTGTGATTCATGGGGTCGCAAAGAGTCGGACACGACTGAGCGACTGTACTGAACTGAATAAAGGCATGGCTTCCCTGGTGGCTCAGATAGTAAAGAATCTGCCTGCAATGCAGGAGACCTAGATTCGATCCCTGAGTCAGGAAGATCCCCTGTAGAAGGGAAAGGCTACCCACTCCAGTATTCTTGTCTGGGAAATCCCATGAACAGAGGAGCCTGGCGGGTTATAGTCCATGCAGCTGCAAAGGGTTAGATATGACTGAGCAACTAACATACACACAAAATAAAGGCATAGAGCAGTTTAGTTGTGAGAAAAATAAGAACTGAGCACCTACTATGCACTAGATCCTCTTCTATGGTCACGAACTAGAGAAAGTTGTCACCCTCATGAAAGTTGCATTTTAATGGAGCAGACATGCATAAATGAAAAATAAATTTTGACCTTGGACAAAAAAACTTTTTCCAAGGTCATACAGCTGAATTGTAAGTCTGGCTACACAGACCATGGGCTTGCCCTCCGCCCTATGCCAGGACCACATGGAGAGAGGAGAGAACATGGGCCAAGAAAAAATTATCTGCCATCTCCTGAAAAGCCTTAGAAGCTGGCATTGATGTGGATGAGCTGGCCACAGTCCAGGGTATGATTTCATTCTAAATGTTCCACCCAAGGAGGTCTCTGCTGACAGAGACAGTTGTTTTTATTTTTTTCTTAAACCAGTTTTTGTGTTCACCTTTCCTGACCCCTGCAGCCTACCTTCCTACCAAGAGTTCTTGCCTTCACATCATGCTAGCTCAGATGCCAACTCAAACAAAGTATTAATGATTGATAAAAGCTAACTTATTTTAGAAAGCCCCATCATGAGGCTGGTGCCAGATTTTCACATACATAGTAGACCAGTGTACAGAAAAACCATTGAGTGGAGTTGAGCAAAACCTTTCAGTATCATTCATAATTACCCTTAGAAATAGGGCAGTTGGTTGAGAGGGTTGTCATTTGAAGCTACTTGGATTAACTTATTTATTTTTTAACATAAATTAACTTTTACTTATTAAAATTCCATTTACCACCCCTGGTGGTTCATTTATTAATGAAACTAATGCTCTTCTTGGAGAGGGAGATGACAGCCCACTCCAGTATTCATGCCTGGGAAATCCCATGGACAGGGAAGCCTGGTGAGCTATGGTTCGAAGTCGCTAAAGAGTCAGACTTGACTGAGCCACTAAACAACAACAACAATGCTCATCTTGCTTTGCACACATAGATATTTGATGCATATAGATCTTTTCTAAATATCCAGAGTTAATCTTCATTTACTAGTTTTAAGATTCATCTACTGCTGCTGCTGCTAAGTCGCTTGTCGTTTCTGACTCTGTGCGACCCCATAGATCGCAGCCCACCAGGCTCCCCCGTCCCTGGGATTCTCCAGGCAAGAACACGGGAGTGGGTCGCCATTTCCTTTGTCCAATGCATGAAAGTGAAAAGTGAAAGTGAAGTTGCTCAGCCGTGTCCTACTCTTAGCGACCCCATGGACTGCAGCCTACCAGGCTCCTCTGTCCATGGGATTTTCCAGGCAAGAGTACTGGAGTGGGGTGCCATTGCCTTCTCCAAAGATTCATCTAGATTTTAATATTTTATAAAAATAGTTATTTGTGTAATTCCTTTGAAATCTTTGGAGTTAAAGCTTTTATCTTAATCTGGGGTTTATTTGAGAACCATAGAAAGTTTTTGAAGGATTTAAGTTGCTTCTATTAAACACTGTCGGTACTTTAAGGACAAGAAAAAAATTTTTATTTTCCTGCTATTAATTTAGCTTGATGGCAAATATTGTTAGTCCCTTGGAAATAAGCTTCAAATTTTCAGATTTAATTAAAAAATAATTTGTGGGTTTTTGTTGTTGTTATTGCTGCTGCTGCTGCTGCTTTTGTTGTTTTTGGATCTGTGAAAGCTAAAGAGGAAAAGGGAAACCAAAGGAAAAACACCACATCCTGCACCCTTTCTGTTAACTCTGCCCAGAAGTGCGGTTTGTCCCTCTGAATTATCTGCAATTACGTAGTTCACGCAAATTTGGTAAGCACACTTGCTATGGAAAACTTTACACGCCTTTTTCCTTTCTTTTTTTTTTTAGTACATCATGTGAAACCCTTGCAAACACAAGAACCTTTCATTCATCGACAAAGAGAACAGTGATTCTAGACAAGCAGCTCTCTTGTCTTTCTCAAAAATAAGAAAGAGAATCTGTTTCATATTTTGGTGCAGAGTCACTAGACTGAAAACTGCATATTGTGTGTTATTTCTCCTTTATTCTGCAATTTCTTTCTAGCCAACAGTGAACATTATTTATGTAAATGAGAAGTCACTCAGGGTCAAGAGTTACAGGACTGAACAGATTGAACAAAGTATTAACTTACCTGCTCTTGGGGAATTTGAGATAAAAGAAAGACACTGGTGAAATGATCTTCCTTCTTTATACATTCATGGGTGGGCAATAATGTATTCATCTCGTAACATGAATCAAGTGCCTTGGGCTGTGTGCTGGGTGCATAGAGTAAGACAGGGCCCCTGCCCTGGCACAGCTCATTTTTTGGAAGGCAGGTAAACAAACAATCACAAAGCTGGGAGACTCATGCCCTAATCAGGAACACCTGGAAGGCAGCACCCTTTCCACAGACCCCGAGCCAGCAAAGGAAGTGAAAATGAAGTTGCTCAGTCGTGGCCGACTCTTTGCGACCCCATGGACTGTAGCCTAACCAGGCTCCTCTGTCCATGGGATTTTCCAGGCAATAGTACTGGAGTGGATTGCCATTTCCTTTTCCAGCAAAGGAAGAGAAGATGCAAATCACAGTGAAATAATATACTGATTTTATTTTACTAAGTTGCTTTACAATGTTGTGTTAGTTTCTGCTGTACAGCAAAGTGAATCAGCTTTACATATACATATAACCGCGCTTTTTTGGATTTCCTTCTCAGTTAGGTCACCACAGGGAATTGGGTAGAGTTCCCTGTGCTATATAGTCAGTTCTCATTAGTTATCGATTTTCTTGTTAACTGTTCAGTTGCTAAGGCATGTCCAGCTCTTTGTGACCCCATGGACTACAGCACACTACAGGTTTTCCTGTCCTTCACTGTCTCCCGGAGTTTGCTCAGATTCATGTCCACTGAATCAGTGATGCTCTCTCATCATCTCATCCTGTCCTTTTACCTTCAATCTTTCCCAGCATTAGGGTCTTTTCCAATGAGTCAGCTCTTCACATCAGGTGGCCAAAGTATTGGAGCTTCAGCTTCAGCATCAGTCCTTCCAATGAATATTCAGGGTTGATTTTCTTTCCCTTTGACTGGTTTGATCTCCTTGCAGTTTAAGGGGCTCACAAGAGTCTTCTCCAGCACCACAATTCAAAAGCATCAATTCTTTGGCACTTAACTTTCTTTATGGTCCAACTCTCACATCCATACATGACTACTGAAAAAACCATAGCTTTGACTATACAGACCTTTATTGGTAAAGTGATGTCTCTGCTTTTTAATAGGCTATCTAGGTTTGTTGTAGCTTTCTTTCCAAGGAGCATCTATAGTAATATGCACTGATTTTAAATCTTTACTGATTGCAATCAACAGTAAACAGATACCTAGACAGCTACCATTCATTGCCTGTATGCTGGGTGGCTGAAAACCATAAATGGGGTACTTTAGGGAGGATCTCTGATGTGGGCCACTTCTATTTTAAAAGAGGCCTTCCAGGGGAGGTGTTATGTTCCTGTCCTTTGTCATTTGATCTGAGTCTCAGGATAGCACCAAAGGTCCTTGGAATATCACAGTAGATTCACCCCAAGTCTCCAGTTAATAATAACTTTTTGAGTGTCAACTAAGTGTTTTCATCTTCTATGGCACCTCTTCCCAGAGGCCCTCACTAACTGGCAGATTTAAAGTGATGTGCATGAAGCTTACATTTCAGAGCCCCTCATTTCCATGCGTGCGTGCATACTCAGTCGTGTCTGACTCTGCATCTCCATGGACTGTAGTCTGCCAGGCTCCTCTTTCCATAGGATTCTCCAGGCAAGAATACTGGAGTAGGTTGCCATTTCCTACTCTAGGCTCATTTCCACGGGCCCTTTCTAAGTCTTGGGAAGGACTCTGGTAATCTATTCACTTGTTAATGTGTTTTTATAAATGCTGTAAAATAAGCACAATCAGTAAAAATGAAAAGTTACTCTCTTTTTTGCCGGGGTCCAGCCCCAGTGGATCCAGGGAATTCGAGGCAGGGACGGCGTCGGCAAGGATCAGGAAACAACTGCTTAATTAAACGTTAACTAAGGATATAAAGAGTAATAGAATAAGGATAGCTCAGTGAGGAAGTTCAGTGGAGAAAAGAGGCTGAATAATTCAGCCAGAAGGTGAGAGAAAGAACAACATGGGGACACCAAGTTTCAGTGAACAAGGCCCGCACTTTATTTTCCAAAGTAGTTTTTATACTTTAAGTTATGCATAGAGGATAATGGGGGAAGGGGTAGAGTCATGCAGTAAGCCAGGCTTTCTTCCTGCAAACTTATCATATGCAAAAGTTTAGGTGATTTGCATCATCTTCTGGCCCTGAGGCCTGTTAACATTTTAAGAAACTTATTTTTCTCTGAAGGTGATTATTCTAAAGTCAGGCGCCACCCTCCAAAAGCATTAGATAAAGTTGCATTCCTATAGGGCAAAGGTGTGGTGGGCTACAACAAGAAAAAGAATTAACTCAAGGGTCCAAGGTTACAAACACTGCCAGGGACACAGCAGGTAAGGGATACGGAGACTTAGCAGCAAACATTGGCCCAACAAGTGAAAAACCCTTCACCAATACAATTTCTAATCAATCTTTTAACTGCTCAAAGGAATCTGTATTTAGACAGTTTAGAACATCTCATGCCTCTCACAGTTGGGAGGCTCTGAGCAAAAACCTATTCAGGCAGGCTAGAGGACTTCCAAAGGAGTTTGTAGGTTGAAACACTATCACACCCAGGAACTTTATTAACTGGAGCTATAAGTTAACTCTTTTTCAGAGAGAGGTAGTGGGGAACAGCCCCCCGTAAAGTCAGAGGTGTAGGTGAGAGCACAAAGCAGAAAGTAGGCAGACTCTGGTTTTGGGGGTAGATACTCAAGAATTTCCAGGGGGACTCCTGAGGCTCGATCCTGCCTTTTCGTATGCCGAGCCTCCTTCCTCGTAACCTTTGTCATGGGTGGAGGTCCTGTTCCCAGCACTTTTTACTCCAAATATCCCACCTTTTTGCTTCCTCTGGTCAGGTGGCATCAGAGTGGCTATGGGCATTTTCAGGACCTGGCTAAAAGGAAGTTGATTTAGGGACTCATTTCATTTGAGTTTAGGGGAGATATTTAACTAATTTGCAGCCATTTCCTTGTGGAAGTACATTATTGCTAAATGTACTCTGCATAATAAGAATTTCCTGGATTCGCTTCTGACTGCTTATCCTCGTCATATACGGGCATCTCACTATGAATATGCTCCATGACGCCCAGCAGCCAAAGAATGAGGAGCATAGGAGGAGAGTGAGTTTGAAATGTGTGGAGTCAGAAGCCAATCTGCAGTACATCTTCCCAAAGTTCATAGCTCATTTATGAAAGAAATTTAACAGAGGCTTTCTCAAACTTGACAATAATCCTCAAAAGTCACATGATTTTACCAAATAACAAGTTCTGAAACTGAAAGAAGCTTTAACAAAATATCACTAATTAAAAAAAAAAATGTTTTTTCATCTACCATGTTAGGCATGAAAGATCAAAATGTCTTTAATTCTCTTAACAGATAATTTATTATCAAATATCTAATGGGCTTCCCTGGTGGCTCAGAGGTTAAAGCATCTGCCTGCAATGCAGGAGACCTGAGTTTGATCCCTGGGTCGGGAAGATCCCCTGGAGAAGGAAATGGCAATCCACTCCAGTAGTCTTGCCTGGAGAGTCCCATGGACAGAGGGGCCTGGTGGGCTATAGTCCATGGGGTAGCAAAGAGCCAGAAAGAGTCTGTTAATTCTCTTAACAGATAATTTATTATCAAATATCTAATGGAGAGGTAGTTAAAAAATGTACCATCAAAACATGGAGGAAAAGGTATTACAGAAATATGTCAGGGAGTTAATTAATATAAACATCTGGGTTTTTTCCTGGGTTTTGTGATGTTTGAGGTATTTATTAGCTTTTAGTATTTGTAATTTGTTATTTCTCATTTTGAATAAATCTTCACATTTGTGTTAGTTTTGTATTTATGATTTTATATTCTTTTACTTTAGAAGACCCCCTGCCCCGCCACCTCCCAAAGAGTAAGCCTCAGGTTCTACAAAATCTGAGACTACCCCTTGTTTCCCCTGGCCAGCCAAGCTAAAGTCACTGCGTGGTCTCTCTCATGTTACTGAATGTTCATTCTCTCCTGGCACTTATCACTCTCTGACATTTTCCCTTGTGAATATTCATAGAGGGCATGGATGCTTTGCATAGAGCCCCTTCACCAGGGGTGAGCCCGTAGACTCCCTCCTGTGAATGGAACAGCTGCAGCCTATACCTGTAACCTTCTCTGCAGACTCGTCCTTGACTAAGGAGCCTCTTCAGTTGGGGCGGCCAAGGACTGATAGAGACAGGGCTACAAAAGCTTCATCCCCTTCCTTCAAAGTACAAGTGGAAGATGCAGTTTGCATGCCAGAGTCCTCAGTGATCTGGCCGAGGTGAGCTTTGATCTGAGCTTGCTCTTGCTTAGCTTCTTCTCATCTCCATACAGGTTCCCTCACCCTTGACAGGTTTCTTCTGAATAAATCATGTGCACCCAAATGGCAGTAGTTCTTCTGAATTCATCAGGCCCAATTCTATGTTATAAAAGTGGGGCTAGTTATAGAATTGGGACTTCAGAGAATCAAGCATAATGACGAACAGCTGTATCTGTTAGCAATCTAGGTGACCAGGGTGGACAGCATGGGTAGCAACTGCAAGTTGCCTTAGGAAGCTCTTATCAGCTAAATCTGGGCCCTGGAAGTGCTGGCTGTACATGATGGATGCAAATACAATGTCTGACAGTCTCTGGCCGATGATGTTTTATCTGCTGATGGTCTATCTCTTCTCTCTAGAATGTGAAGTCAAGAGAGTGGGAACTTGATCTGTCTTGCCTAATGTATACTCCTATTAACTGAGATGAGTAAATGCTGAATGAGTGTATAAATTCCAGTCACTCTGCACATGTTTTTTTCTAATCCTCATGACAACCCCAAGAGGAAGATACTGTTTCTTTTCCTATTACAAATAGGGAACTGAGACAGTGCTTTGGTTAAGTGCCTTCTTCCAAGGAACACCCCTAGGGAGTGCCCAGCTGAGCCCATTTGTTCCTTGCTGGCACCATTATCTGACCTCAGGGAGGGAACCCAGCATTTCCCTGCCTCACTCTGACCCAACTGTGGGTGTGGACCTTCCCTGATCCAATGCAGAACAGGCTGTGTGTATGTCGAAAGGACATGTGGCACAGACAATGATTCAGAGATACTGCAGAGTTAAGATCTAACCTGAGACCTTTTTCTCTGCCCCCTTCTGTGTCCCTCCCAGGTTACCAACTAGTGAGCAGTCACCCCCTATCAATAGGAGTGCTCCAGGTACTTCCACAATCTGAGAGGGGGGCCACATGTTGCTCTCCTACCCCTACCATGCATGCACCTCCTCCAAAGTCTGGTCCCTACTCTCAAACCAACCTCTTCCCAAGGTAGCTGAGGACTGGTCATTCCCTTTAGGACACCCTCACCTCTCTGGGAGCAATAAGATAAGTTTATAATATCTGGCAGTATACTTCCAAAATCTATTTTACTTCCTCTTCATTATTCTTGAATTTTTAAGTTGAGATATAATTGACATATAACACTGTAAGTTTAAGGAATACAACACCTTGGTTTGATACACATATATTTTGCAATATGATTACTGTGGTAGCCTTAGCTCACACCTCAGTCGTATCACATAATTACCACCCTTTTTTGTGGTGAGAGCAATTAAGATCTAGTCTCTTAGAACTTTGAACTTTATAATACAGTATTATTGACTAAGATCACTTTGTATTAGATCTCCAGAACCTGATCTCCTAGTTGCAAATTTGTACCCTTAAATAACATCTGCTCAATTCCTACCCCCCAACCCCTGCTAACCCCACTGTACTCTCAGTTTTTGTGAGTTTGGCTTTCTTAGGCTCCTCATATGAAATCATACTGTATTTGTCTTTCTGTGTCTAACTTATTTCACTTACCATAATGCCTTCAATGTCCATCCATGTTTTCACAAATGGCAGGAATTCCTTCTTTCTCATGGTTGAATACTATTGCATTGTGTATGTAACACTACATCTTTATCCATTCATCCATTGATGCACACTTAGGTTTTTTCCATATCTTGACTATTGTGAATAAAAACAACAATGAACATGGGTATGCAGGTATCTGTTTAAGATACTAATTTCAATTCCTTTGTATCTCATTTCAATTTGAGATACTGATTTCAGTTCAATTGCTGGATATCCAGCAATACCTAGGAAAGAGATTGCTGAATCATATGGTAGTTCAGCTTTTAATATTTTGAGGAGTCGCCATACTACTTTCCATAACAGCTTGTACCATTTTACATTCCTATCAACACTGTATACATATTCCCTTTCCTCCACATCTTTGCCAACATTTGTTATTTCTTATCTTTTCTTGATAATAGCCAGCTTAACAGGCCTGAAGTAATATCTCACTATGATTTTGATATGCATTTCTCTGATAATTAGTGATGTTGAGCATCTTTTCATATATCTATTGGCCATTTGTATGCCTTCTTTGAAAAAATATCTATTCGAGTCCTTTGCTTATTTTTAATTTGATTATTTGCTTTTTGCTGTTGAGTTGTATGAGTTCTTCATATATTTTGATATTAACCCCTGATCAGAGACATGATTTGTGAATATTTTCTCCCATTCTGTAGGCTGCCTTTTCCCTTTATTGATTGCTCCCTTAGCTGTGCAGAAGTTCTTCAGTTTAATGTAGTCCCACTTGTTTATTTTTTGTTGCCTATGCTCTTATTGTCTTATCCGATAATTCATTGCCAACACCAGTGTCAAGGATCTTTTCCCCTATATTTTCTTCTAAGAGTTTTATGGTTTCGGGTCATAAATTGAAGTCTTTGATCCATTTTTAGTTAATTTTTGTGAGTGGTATAAGACAGGCATCCAGGTTTTATTCTTTTGCATGAGGATATCCAGTTTTCTAAGCACCATTTATTGAAGAAACTATCTTTTTCCCTTGTGTATCCTTGACACCACTTTCAAAAATTAGTGTAGCATATATGCGTGGGTTTATGTCTGGAGTCTCTACTCTATGAATTTACTCTTAAACTAACTCTCTCTATCCAACCCTAATGTTTTTAAGTTTCTTCTTAGAAAATTTTCATGAAATTTAATGTGTTCTCATCAGTGACTACCTTCTTACAGAAGGGTAAGCCATAATATATGCACTGTTTTATAGTCTGCTATTAGGGATGAGATGAACCCACATGAGACAATTATTGGGTAGTACAAATTCAAAAGAAACACCAAGAAATAAGCTGCGCACAAAAGGCAAAAATACTTCTATCTGAACTTCTCAAAGGAGAGGGCAAGATCGTTTGTTGTGGTAAGCCACTAAAGCGATGCTAATTTGCATATCACAAAGGTGATAAGGTGAGCTTAGGGTGCTTAGCAGGGCTTTCCAGTGACACTAGTAGTAAAGAACCTGCCTGCCAGTGCAGGAGACGTAAGAGGTGTGGGTTGGATCTCTGGGTCCGGGAAGATTCCCTGAAGGAGGGAATGGAAACCCACTCTAGTATTCTTGCCCTGAGAATCCCATGGACAGAAGAGTCTGGCAGATTACAGTCCACAGGGTCGCAGAGTTGGACATGACTGAAGTGACTTAGCACACATGTGCAGAAAGCTCTAACTAGAACAAAGGCTTCCCTGGTGGCTCAGACAGTAAAGAATCTGCCTGCAATGCAGGAGACCTGGATTCAATCCCTGGGTTGGGAAGATCCCCTGGAGGAGGGAATTGCAATCCACTCCAGTATTCTTGCCTGGAGCATCCCCATGGATAGAGGAGCCTGGCAGGGTACAATCCATGGGGTCGCAAAGAGTCGGACGCGACTGAGCGACCAAGGGCAGCACACAGCAGAGGGTGCTTAGTCTCCACTAGCCACTGTTGTAGATGGGACCAGAGGAGTCACCTCCCCAGCTTCCTACTGCTGCTTTCATATACCTCCTTCAACATGGAACTCTCTTTCCTGTCTTCCCCTCTCCTTTCTTCGCTCCTATTATCTTGTTCTATGTTCTCCCCTTTTCCTTTAGAATTTGAGATTTGATCACATATTCTACTTTTGAGGGTGCAGTTTATAGAAGGAAAGGGTCCTGAGCCTCACAGATCTGGCACAAATCTGTGCCTTTTGGGCAAGTCATAGCCTTTTGTGTGGCTGTGAGCATAACTGACACAAATCTTGTGTGTGTGTACTCAGTTGCTTAGTCGTGTCCAACTCTTTGTGGCCTTGTGAACTTTAGCCTGCCAAGTTCTTCTGCCCATGGAATTTTCCAGGTGAATACTGGAGTGGGGTTCCATTTCCTACACGAGGGGATCTTCCCGACCCATGGATTGAACCTGTGACTCTTGTGTCTCCTGCACTGGCAGGCAGATTCTTTACAACTAGGGAAGCATGACACAATCTTGGGCCCTTACAGTCTTCCCAGTCCTCTTGCTGACCCTACCCAGGAATATATTTTGTAGCAAATCACTTCTCTATTATCCAGGGCTTTGTAGTTAATAATCAATAATAACAATAATAATTGTTTAATGATCATTAGGGCCAGGTAACTCCCAAACAATGATGCAAACTTTTGCTGATGTGTTCCTGGTTCCCACAAGACTAGTTACCCATTTATAAATCTTGACTTAGGAATGCATTCATTATAAGATGAATAAGCTCTGGGGATCCATGTACAGCATGGTGACTATAGTTCACAATACTATATTATATGTTCAAACATTGCTAAGAGAATAGATTTTAAAAGTTCTCACCACATAGAAGCACACAATATGTAAATATGTGACATGATGAATGTGTAAACTAATCTTATTGTGGTAATCATTTTGCGATACATACGTATATCCTATCATATACTTATATTCTTAAACTTATACAGTGTTAAGTCAATATGTCAATAAAGCTGGAAAGTTAATTTTTAAAAATAGTATCACAACAATAACTAATAATAATAAAATGACAGTAATTTCTGCAAAGTAGAGACCAATTGATAAGAGGCTGGATGCCCCAAGCTGTGTGGGAAGGTCCCAGGTACATTGCTCTGAAAAGTTTGGTACTGGCCTCTTAAACTTTAACCTGTAAGTGAATGACCTTGAGATCACATTCAAATGCAGATTCAGATTCAACAAGTCTGAGTTGCAGATTGAGAGTCTATTTCTAACAAACTTTCAGGTGATGCCAGTACTGCTGGTCCACAGACCACTTTTGAGTAGTATCGATTTGATGGATGGTAACTGTTTTCTTACTCACATATTCAGCTTGCTATCAGAAAAAACAATTACTGAAGGCAGGGACACAAGCTGAGCCTGTGGGTAAGAGCTCCTGAATTGACACTTCCTACATTTAAAAAGAGTTCAAGGCAGTTGCACTGCATTTACTTTACAAATAACTTGTTTTTCTGATCCCAAGATTGCCCTATTGTACCTGTACAGCCACGCTTTCAGCAATCCTAGGGTTCACACATGATTTTAAAATAAAGTTGTTTGTTTGTGATGGGTCTGTTAAGATTTTCTATTTCTTCCTGGTCCAGTTTTGGAAAGTTGTACTTTTCTAAGAATTTGTCCATTTCTTCCACGTTGTCCATTTTATTGGCATATAATTGTTGATAGTAGTCTCCTATGATCCTTTGTATTTCTGTGTTGTCTGTTGTGATCTCTCCATTTTCGTTTCTAATTTTATTGATTTGATTTTTCTCCCTTTATTTCTTGATGAGTCTGGCTAATGGTTTGTCAATTTTATTTATCCTTTCAAAGAACCAGCTTTTGGCTTTGTTGATTTTTGCTATGGTCTCTTTTGTTTCTTTTGCATTTATTTCTGCCCTAATTTTTAAGATTTCTTTCCTTCTACTAACCCTGGGGTTCTTCATTTCTTCCTTTTCTAGTTGCTTTAGGTGTAGGGTTAGTTTATTTATTTGACTTTTTTCTTGTTTCTTGAGGTATGCCTGTATTGCTATGAACTTTCCCTTTAGGACTGCTTTTAAAGTGTCCCATAGGTTTTGGGTTGTTGTGTT
The DNA here is from genome assembly GCF_032452875.1 of Bos javanicus. Classification (NCBI taxonomy): domain Eukaryota; kingdom Metazoa; phylum Chordata; class Mammalia; order Artiodactyla; family Bovidae; genus Bos; species Bos javanicus. The sequence goes on along the minus strand of NC_083872.1, from coordinate 45,275,478 downwards.
TTCATTTTCATTCGTTTCTATGCAAATTTTGATTTCTTTTTTGATTTCTTCTGTGATTTGTTGGTTATTCAAGCAGCATGTTGTTCAGCCTCCATATGTTGGAATTTTTAATAGTTTTTCTCCTGTAATTGAGATCTAAGCTTACTGCATTGTGGTCAGAAAAGATGCTTGGAATGATTTCTATTTTTTGAATTTACCAAGGCTAGATTTATGGCCCAGGATGTGATCTATCCTGGAGAAGGTTCCATGTGCGCTTGAGAAAAAGGTGAAATTCATTGTTTTGGGATGACATGTCCTATAGATATCAATTAGGTCTAACTGGTCTATTGTATCGTTTAAAGTTTCTGTTTCTTGTTAATTTTCTGTTTAGTTGATCTATCCATAGATGTGGGTGGGGTATTAAACTCTCCCACTATTATTGTGTTATTGTTAATTTCTCCTTTCATACTTGTTAGCGTTTGTCTTACATATTGCGGCTCTCCCGTGTTGGGTGCATATATACTTATAATTGTTATATCTTCTTCTTGGATTGATCCTTTGATCATTATGTAGTGACCATCTTTGTCTCTTTTCACAGCCTTTGTTTTAAAGTCTATTTTGTCTGATATGAGTATTGCTACTCCTGCTTTCTTTTGGTCCCTATTTGCATGGAAAATCTTTTTCCAGCCCTTCACTTTCAGTCTGTATGTGTCCCCTGTTTTGAGGTGGGTCTCTTGTAGACAACATATGTAGGGGTCTTGTTTTTGTATCCATTCAGCCAGTCTTTGTCTTTTAGTTGGGGCATTCAACCCATTTACATTTAAGGTAATTACTGATAAGTATGATCCCGTTGCCATTTACTTTATTGTTTTGGGTTCGATTTTATACATCGTTTTTGTGTTTCCTGTCTAGAGAATATCCTTTAGTATTTGTTTAGGTGAACCTTGATCTTAACATACCAAACTCAAAGGAGTTAGAACACATTAGGGCTGACTCTATAGTTATAATGGTGTTGTCATCCTGTTCATCAGTTTGATAAGACAGACATCTATTCCAGGGAGTTGTCAGTCCACCAAGTGCAAATTTGAGAAATATATTTTCTACCTGAGATTTGGAGAAAGCAGCAAGCAACAAGGTGCTTGGGACAAAGGCTATGTCAGAAGATGTACTGGAAGAATTTCCTTCAAGAAGTTAGACGGCAATAACATCTTATAGTTGTTTAATGTTTATATTTACAGAACAACTTCATCTGAGGTATGTCATTTAATCATCCAGAAAACCCTAAGAGGCAACTTTTTTTTTTCCCTTTTCTTTTTTAAACAGATAAAGAAACAAGAGCTGAGAGGTAAAGTGATTTCTCAAAGTCACCTGCTAGAGTGGACATGGGTCTGGAGCAGACCATTCCTCCCTTCTGGTTCTTTTCTCATTACAACATTCGCAACTATGTCATATGTTTGTTTCCACTAGCCTTTGCTGGGCAGACGTCAATAATTGATCCTGGAATTCTTTTCCACTGAACTCTTAGCTTCACAACCTTCCCAACTCCATACCTCAGAAAGCTAGAAAGCCTCTACCAAGGAATTGGACCTGGTAAGAAACATATTTCCCTCCTATAAGTGTTAGCTTTTATTATTCACAAAGATTGATTATGAAGAAACTCACTTTCCTGGAAGATCTATAAAGGGATAAACATTCATTTTTTCTGACCTACTTAAAGTCTGTGGAAGTCCTTTCCAACCCTGGAATTCCATAAAGTTAACTTCCAAGTTATTATAGTAAGGGGATATCTATGGATATCCCCTGATTCTAAAATGGATCCCCTGATTCTCTCTCTAATGTTCACACCCTATGTAATCTCCCCTTCCCTTGAGTTTGGGTAGGACTAGTGACCTGCTTTTAGCCAACAGAATATGACAAAGAGGAAGGAATTTTATGGATGTAATTAAAATCCCAAATCAGTTGATTCTGAGTAAATCAAAAGGGAGATTGTGGTGGATGGACTTGACTCAATCAGGTAAATGTCCTTAACAGAGGACTGGGCTCTCCCTTTGGTCAGAGATTCTCTCTCCATTGCTGGCTCTGAAGTATAGTGCCATGTTGTGAGAAAGCCTAAGGAGAGGGCATGTGATAGGGAGCTGCAGGTGCCTCTAGAGCTGAGAGCAGCCCTAGCTGTAACCAGCAAGTAAACTGGTTGTATAACTGAAGCAGATGAGGTCTATCAACGACCTGAAGGAGTTTGGAAGCAGATCATTGTCCATTTGAGCAGGGCTAACACCTTTGTAGCTTTGTAAGTTTGTAGCTTTGTAAGACCCTAAGCAGGGGACCCAGCTAAGCCATGCCCAACTCTTGGCCCACAGAACCTGTGGGATAATAAATATGTGTTGTGTTAAACTGCTAAGTTTATAATCATTTGTTATGCAGCAGTAGAAAACTAACACATATGCCTTATGTTGTCCTTACATTACTAAATCTCAATCTTGTTCTGTTCAGCTACTGCCCATCTCTTCACTTCTTCAAAATGCTAGTCAAAGCTCACTTAGGTTCAATTCTGTCTGAACCTGAGAATAAGGAAGAGATATAGGACCCTGGAATACAGGGAAGACCTCACTCCACACCCCTAAATTCCTGAATGATCTTACAGTCCAGATGACAGCTGGCTGTGAAAACTGCAAACCAAAGAACAACCCCTACACTTTGCTATGATTTTCCAACTTTTACCAAGGACCACCACAGCAAAAAAGCCATTTAACAATATGCATTCTGGGCAGTTCTACTTGAAGGTCCTGTAGGCAGATAAACTTGAGTTTGTTTTCATAGTTAATCATAAATTCTAAGTTTTCTTTAGTGAGATTTTCTAACACAAGGTAGGCTTAGAGCTATATCCATTCATTTAATCATTTAGCATTGACTATGGGCCATGCTCAGTCTGGGGCAATGAGGATATAAGGACCAGTAAATAAGGACAGCTGCCCTCCAGTTGCTAGAGGAGAAGACAGTCAAGAAAACCAATAATCACAGTGCAACATGGATGTAAAGGACAGTAAGTGAGAATCAGGAGTCTGAAAAGAACTATCTCCCCAGAAAAAACTATCTCCCCACATTACTACAGTGAAGATTATTACTTGTCTCTCCTAAAAGACTGTGAAGGCTATTCTTTCTATGACTATTCATTAGATTCTAAGTACTTAGCAGCACCTGAAAATGGTAATGTTCACTACTGTATATCATTGAAAGTAAGACACCACAGTTAAGATCATACCATTATTTTATATCCCATGAAAAAATGCTGCTAATTAACTACAGTGTGCCAAAAATCATAAACAGATTGTGATTTTAGAAATGTTCAACTGTAGGGGGAAATGCTCAACTTAGAATTGATTTATAGCCAGTAATCACTGAGCTGTTTATTGAATTTCTAGAGGGACTGTGGGAGTAAAACAGTAGAGATTTCAGAGTGGATTTCAAAGATGTAATATATATTTACAGCATGTTATCCAGCACTGTACACTGTTGACTTGAATGGAGTTGTCAGAAGAATGATCTCCTGAGTTCTTGACTCCAAAACAGCTGCATGATGACCTATCTTTAAATATCTCTAAGAGTTGTAAGAGCCCAAAGCTATGAAAGATCCCATAAAGTTTAAAAATTCTTAACTAGATAGAGAATACATTTACTTTCTTAGAATTCCATCTAGCTTAAAGGTCTTTAGAATTAGATACTTTTTTTTTTTTTTAATCTAACTCTAAAGACCTTTAAGCTAGACAGCCCGTGGGGAGAATACCATGTGAAGCTGAATGCAGAGATCAGGGTGATGGATCCACAAGCCAAGGAATGTGAAAGGCTGCCAGCCAACCCTTAGAAGTTAGGAGAGAGACCTGGACTAGACTCTCCCTCGCAGCTCTCAGAAGGAACCAACCCATCAACACCTTGATTTCGGATTTCTAGCCTTCAGACCTCTGGGATAATCAATTTCTGTTATTTAAACAATCCAGTTTGTGGTATTTGGTTATGGCGCCTTAGCAAACAAATACATTGCCATATCCTAAAAACGAAAGAAATGCCACATCGTATCACATGACCAGCCTGAGTGGAAGTTGCAGGCCTCTGTGAGTAGGCAAAATTAAACAGCGTGAGTCAGGAGACCAAAATGCTCTCAGCGTTTTGAAATCTATGGCACAACGCTTATAAAAACATGGTCTGTCAGTGAAAAGAATTGCTTCAGATGTCTGTAGCTCCAGGTTCCACCTCGGACCAAAATCTCTGGACATTAGAATCCTCTAATAATTAGTGTGGTAATTGTCATCTTTAGTAGCTGGGCAACTGTAGTTGGGATGACAGCACTTTTCCCAGTCTTTCCATCCCAGGAAGATTAAGAATCAGGTAGAGAAAGATTTTAAGAGCATCAAAATGAAGAGATGAGTATGTTTTGTATTAGGAAAGGCTCTGTGTACATGTGACACATTCCGGGTGTCCTTCATCCTCTCATAAAACTTTCTACCATCTGGCTGGAGAGGCACAGAGCTTGTGTTGGCCCGTGAGAGTGGATCATTACATTGTCAGGAATTTTGAAAGCTATTGATAAACAACATTCCAAACCTTGCAACTGCACAAGAAGCTAAAACCATGACTAGCACTCTTGTAAGCAATAGTGCCCAAGCTGAAAGAAGTGCTAATTTAATGAACATAATCTGTATGAGGCTGGGAAATAGTCTAATAGTAGATGACATATCACGTTTAACAACAATACTTTTATTGGGAATGGATGCAACTCCGTTAAATCACAGTTGTAATGCAACCACAGTTGAGTTTGGCAAAAATCTTCAATGACATTCTGAGAAAATCAATTGACTATATGGCACATACAATAAAGAATATTACAGATTTTATTTTTTATTATTTGGAAGTTATGTGCTTCATGTATTGACTTTCATTCCTCCTCCCCCATAGCAGACCACTAATAGATACTCAGATAACAAATATGATGAACCCAGATGGTGGTAAAAGCCGTGAAGACGTTAAAGCAGAGTGATGTGGTGGAGAGTGACCAGTGGTTGGGGAAAGCTCATGGAGAGGTGAATGACTAACAGCAGCAGCCATGTGAAAACAGGAGGCATGCCCTTCTGGAAGGACAAGTTCAAAGGCCGTGAGGGAGGAAAGAATTTGTGCATTGCTATCGTTGTGTTGTTAACAGAATCTGTACCTGAGATCCCAAATCTGAGGTCTCCGCTTATTCCTTTCTTTCCCATTTTATGTCTGGGAGCCACTCAGGGTCACTGTCCCTTTGGCCCCTGGAAACGCCTGTGGTTATTGGCATCCTCCATGGACCCTCAGAGGTCTGTATCAGTTGAGTTGAGTTCAGTTCAGTTGCTCAGTCGTGTCCGACTCTTTGCAACCCCATGGACTACAGCACGCCAGGCCTCCCTGTCCATCACCAACTCCTGGAGCTTACTCAAACTCATGTCCATTGAGTCAGAGATTGCCATCCAACCATCTCATCCTCTGTCATCCCCTTCTCCTCCCACCTTCAATCTTTCCCAGTGTCAGGGTCTTTTCCAATGAGTCAGTTCTTCGCATCAGGTGGCCGAAGTACTGGAGCTTCAGCTTCAACATCAGTCCTTCCAGTGAACACTCAGGACTGATCTCCTTTAGGATGGACTGGTTGGATCTCCTTGCAGTCCAAGGGACTCTCAAGAGTCTTCTCCAGCACCACAGTTCAAAAGCATCAATTCTTCAGCTCTCAGCTTTCTTTATAGTCCAACTCTCACAGCCATACATGACTACTGGAAAAACTATAGCTTTGACTAGACGGATCTTTGTTGGCAAAGTAAGGTCTCTGCTTTTTAATATGTTCTCTAGGTTTGTCATAGCTTTTCTTCAAAGAAGCAAGAGTCTTTTAATTTCATGGCTGCAGTCACCATCTGCAGTGATTTTGGAGCCCCAAAAAACAAAGTCTCTCACTGTTTCCATTGTTTCCCCATCTATTTGCCATGAAGTGATGGGACTGGGTGCTGTGATCTTAGTTTTCTGAATGGTGAGTTTTCTGAATGTTAAGGTCTGTATGGTTTAGATAATTATATTATATATTCCTTTCTTGTTTCTCTTCTTTGGTGGAATTCAAAGGCTGGGAACCTATATTTTTCCATTTTTCCTGATTTTAAGTTAACTTTCCTAACTCTTTAAACTAGACTCCATCTGAGGCCTCAGGACTGCCTGGCTACTTTTTCTAATGGTGCAGTTGTGATCCTGCCAAGCACCTCATTCATGGGCTTATTTAATGTCACCCTTGGTTAGGGGCAAACTATTCCTTGTATGTGCCTCTTAAAAAATGTTTATTCTTAAGTTTGGCTTTGGAAACTGACAGCTCCTAAAGTAAAAGGAGACAGTTTGGGGCAGATGTTTGGATTTCCATACCTTTCATAATCCCACTTATTTAGTCATCCCGGGTTCCTGAAATCTGGAGGCCTGCCTGGGCTCTGGGGAAAGGCTCAAAGGATGCTTCTTTTTAGTGTCACAGCACAACATCCAACTCTTAAATGCCATGGCCCTAATTCATTTCTTAATGATGGTGCAAATGAGTTGAATATTTCACATTGTCGACTTTCAACTTTCCAAATATCATTAAACAAAACCATTACAGTGATATATTTGGTTCAACAGATAAGTGCTTTGGCTGCAGCATGAAATAGCTAATTAGTAATTTAAAATATGACGCCTTGCCTTTTTTCCCTTTTAGTTTATAACAAGGGAAACTTTCTCCTCTGGAGTATGAGGGGCTGGTTCTTCTCACTGACTACCGAGTACTTCCCTTGTTTCCAGTGCTTGTGAACCAGTCTGGAATGTTTAAGTTAGCTTGTGAAATTACCAATGTCAAGTTGTCAAGTCGATTGCTGACATTAGAGCCAGCTGCTCTAAGTATCAGCGCAGCTGCTTTGTGAGATGAGAATAAAACCTTACCGCTGCTCCTTGCACTAAGGCTGAGCTATGTGAAAATGCTGATCATGAACCAAGGGGCGCATAACACATTCATTTTTGCTCCTTTTACCACCAGCTCAGATTTCTAAAATAGTGAAACCTAAGTTCAGGAATCTGGAAGCAAAAATGTGCCCCTGATTCTGAAACAGTGCTATTACTCATGGATTTCAGGATCTGCTTCTTCCATTTTTTGAATGTATGACTCATGGAATTGTTAAGAAACCACTCATGAAGGCCCCAGTCACTTGGATAATTAAAGTTCCTGCTGGGTAAGAACAACAGTTCCTATTTCTGGAGATACTGGGGAGCCCAGTGAGGAACTATGAGCTCAATCAAAGCCTTCCTGCTGTGAGGCTTTGCTTTACCATGTTCTGATCCAGATGGACCCAGAGAGTAGGATACAAAGATGCCTAAAATGGGACTAAAGAAAGAACTGAACAGGCCTGGACAAGGCCACTTCACCAAGACTGGGACAGAATGGGGCAGAGGGAAGCACCGTATAAGCCCAAAGACTTTTTATCCTGTTTATCCTAAACTCTGATCCAGGCTTAGCCTCTTTAACACCCTCTATTAATGCACTTTGTACAAACATGATTCAGAGAAGGCAATGGCACCCCACTCCAGTATCCTTGCCTGGAAAATCCCATGGATGGAGGAGCCTGGTAGGCTGCAGTTCATGGGGTTGCTAAGAGTCAGATATGACTGAGAGACTTCACTTTCACTTTTCACTTTCATGCATTGGAGAAGGAAATGGCAACCCACTCCAGTGTTCTTGCCTGGAGAATCCCAGGGATGGCGGAGCCTGGTGGGCTGCTGTCTATGAGGCTGCACAGAGTCAGACACGACTGAAGCAACTTAGCAGTAGCAGCAGCACAAACATGATTACCTCTAAGCAAGGGAACATAGATGATTACAAAATGAGTGATTAAAAAATATTATGTGAGGGGAGAAATAATTTCCTCTTCCCTTCCCCTCTTTGTCCTTCTCTCTCTTCCTTGTACTAAAAAACAAAGTCAACCCCCAGTAAGTTGGAAGATCTAATTGGCTATATGAGATGATTTGTGAAAGGAAAGCAGCCCATCTAGGAACCAAAAGGGGCCTCAGAGGAGCAGTGCAAAATGGAAAACTTTTCTAGAAGCGGAGGTGGGGGCAAGGAAGCCATTAGCTGGAAAAAAATAAAAATAAAAAGATCATTTGGGACCAGGATATCATCTTTCTGGTGTGGGGAAAGGGAGGGGTCTTTATCATACAGGTCATTTCACTGATGTTAATCAGGAAACTTCAGATGGACTCTTTTAAAAGCCATATTTCTGGGAAGGGTTGAGATAGCAATTAAGTCCTGATTTGCTGTAGTAAGGGGCAAATTATCCCATTTTGGGCTTCTTATTTCTTTTTAACACTTGGTTTTTAAAGATTAAAAACACAACAACCCTACCTTTTGTTGTGGGAGTATAGTTTCATCAACTCCCTTTCATTCCAGACTATCCCAGCTGTCAGTCAAAGCCAAATAACCAAAGCTGGCCCTAATTCAAAAGAAAAAAATGTCTTCTGTGATAAACTTTGACATGTGTTGAATGATTTAATAAGATCATGGTTTCTCATCTCATTTTCTAAGACTTTCTTAGTTCATCTTTCTCCCATATTTCATTATTTTCACTGACATTGACTTCTAATGTCCTAAATATTATCTTTTTCTGCTCTTCATACAGAAGAGTCGCTAGTTGAGTGACTCTGGCCAATAAGTCTTCAAATAACAAAATTGAAAAAATTTTTTTAAATTTCAACTGAAGAGATATTGACTGAAGAAAACCTCCCAACTTAAAAGTTGGGAGTTAAGTTTATAACTTACTGAGGACTCTAGCCAGCGGTATAGCCTTTCAGGTAGATCTGAGAAACTGTTGTGAAGAGAGAAGGGAAGAGTCAGGCTATATAGTGGGGCTTTGGGCTGGAAAAATCATGTAGTTGAACAACAAAATATTACTGCAAATGACAAAAGACTACTGCTAATCACAAAAAATCATCATCTCAAGCTTATGCTTTAAGTGCTTTTCTTTGTATGGGAAGATGAAAAAACTCTGGATTTATTGAAATTATTCCTTAGATATGCATCTTAACTATTTAGGGCCAGTCCCCAAAGCACAGAACGCTTCCTTTTTCTCTCCATCCTGAATGCCCCTGAGGGTGCACCATTGGTGGGTGGCTACAGTGACTAATGGCTTGATCCTTGTAGAACCGGGATGGCAGGCAACATCTTTTGTTTACTGGAATGGCAGTTCCTTGTCCAGAGAGATATTAGTATCAGTTCAGTTGCTCAGTTGTGTCAGACTCTTTGTGACTCCATGAACTGCAGCATGCCAGGCCTCCCTGTCCATCACCAACTCCCAGAGTTTACCCAAACTCATGTCCACTGAGTTGGTGATGCCATCCAACCATCTAATCCTCTGTTGTCCCCTCTTCTTGCCCTTAATCTTTCTCAGCATCAGGGTCTTTTCAAATGAGTCAGTTCTTCACATCAGGTGGCCAAAGTATTGGAATTTCAGCTTCAGTGTCAGTCCTTACAATGAATATTCAGAATTGATTTCCTTTAGAATGGACTGGTTTATCTCCTTGCAGTCCAAGGGACTCTCAAGAGTCTTCTCCAACACCACAGTTCAAAAGCATCGATTCTTCGGCGCTCAGGTTTATTTATAGTCCAACTCTCACATCCATACATGACCACGGGAAAAAGCCTTGACTAGACGGACTTTTGTTGACAAAGTAATGTCTCTGCTTTTTAATATGCTCTCTAGGTTGGTCACAACTTTACTTCCAAGGAGTAAGCATCTTTTAATTTCATGGCTGCAGTCACCATCTGCAGTGATTTTGGAGCCCCCCAAAATAAAGTCAGCCACTGTTTCCATTGTTTCCCCATCTATTTGCCATGAAATGATGGGACTGGATGCCGTGATCTTAGTTTTCTGAATGTTGAGTGTTAAGCCAACGTTTTCACTCTCCTCTTTCACTTTCATCAAGAGGCTTTTTAGTTCTTCTTTGCTTTCTGCCATAAGGGTGGTGTCATCTGCATATCTGAGGTTATTGATATTTCTCCTGGCAATCTTGATTCCAGTTTGTGCTTCTTCCAGCCCAGTGTTTCTCATGATATATTCTGTATATAAGTTAAATAAGCAGGGTGACAATATACAGCCTTGACGTACTCCTTTTCCAGTTTATAAAAGGGATGACCAAGGCCATGGTTCTGAAGCTGTGCTTCAAGGTGCCCTGAAGTGCTGCAGCAAACTCACAGGGATGCTACAGGACACTTGAAAACTGGAAGCACAGCATCTATTCAGATAGTGCACCAACTGTAAGCTCAAGGTAGTTCACAGGATCTGCATTAAATTGTGCAGCATCCCTTATCATGGCATACACTTGTGAAATATTGCACAAAGCAATGTAGAACAGTGAATAAGGATGGTAATGTCCAGTTATTGAAATAAATTCCTAGGCCCAGAGTGGAGCCACTTCTGAAAAACAGCAGGACCCCCTGGGGCTCCTAGGCATGGAAGTCTTTCTGTCCCCCATTTCTTGTCTGTAGGAGATAGACTCCTGCATCCAAGACCTCCCCTGAGTCCCAAAGTGAAGACACCAACAGTTGCTGATCAAGGAAGGGAGGAGTTGCAGAGACAGGGGAACAGCAGTCAAGAAACAATAGTGTAGTCTTGGGGCAGGGTCCTGGTTTCTACCCAAGGATTCGCGTAACAATATCTTTGAACTCTTTACCGAACTAAAACCCTCAATAAATGGAAGATGCTAACATTCTTCATTCCAGAGAAGACCATCAGAGACCAGATTAAAGGAACAAGAAAAGTTCATCAGGAGGTCATGTGAGGTCAGATTAAAGAAGTGCACACACCCTTATCTTATCAGTAACTCCACTCTTGAACCATTGCTATAAAATTCCTCACCAAATCCTCCCAGGTCGGGACACACAGTTTTGAAGGACACAAGCCCACTGTGTCCCCTTTGCTTAGCAAAGCAATAAAGCTATTTTTTTTTCTACTTCACCCAAAACTCTGTCTATGAGATTTGATTCAGCACCAGTGCACAGAGGTCTAGTTTTTAGCATCAGGAGTAAGATGATGGAAAGATTGAAAGACAGTTCTTGTGAGTAAACACCTGCTTGCAATGTTAATTATGAACCAACCATATAAGGGGGCTCTGTGACTACCCAGCAATCTCACATCAACCTTACAAATTGGAGAAATTTAGCATTCACACCAAGGAAGGACAGAACCCTCTAGACCCTGCATTGATCAGATCATGTCTGTGTTACATCGTTCAGTTCTAGGACCCACATCTTAAAACAGGAAATACTGTGACAAAGATTCTCTCCTTGACCAAACTTGGGTTCCTCTGAGCCCTGTTTTCAACTAGGGGTTGGCCTTGGTGCATGTCCTATCTTTAGCGTACCTACCTCAGTTGTAGTAAGAATCCTGCTAAGTCAGTTTATTTAGAATCTTCCTACCCTTGATGTTGCCTCCTAGTAATTTTCCATCCACTGATTTCTTACTCAGCTCATGGGCTGTAAATTCCCAGCTGTCTTGGCTGTACTTGGAGGTGAGCTGAATAGTTTTCCCCTGTTACAACACCTTGATTGCAATAGTCTTGCATAAAGTCTTCCTTAATATTTTAACAAGTGTCAAAATATTTTTTTAAAAACAATTGACACATTATAAAGTGTCTGAGAGGATGACTCAAGAAGTCATGGGTCTTACAATCACATTCTTAGGGGTACAGTTAAAGAGCCTAGGGCTTAATTACAGAGATATGACTTTTAAAATAGCATAGTTTTTGCTCTGCCTGTATATCAGTTACCATGTAGCAGGGGTTCCACCTGAATATCTAAGGACTCAGCAGTGGGGCATGTCTAGAAGTTTGATAGGAAAGTCTCTGCAGGACAGGATCAAAGGAAGAGTCAAGGAGGCCTCTGGGGGAAATTAAGTCAGCCAGAGAGAGCCATGTTATCAGACTAGAGGAATCACTGCTTGGGAGGAAGAAATATTCCTCTACTCTTCTAGATTTTTCTGGTCTAAGAACTAAAATTGACATAAAACAAATTAACAGGAGAAAATGAAACAAAATTTAATAATATATATGTGTGTGTGTGTGTGTGTGTGTGTGCGCTAAGTCGCTTCAATCGTGTCCGACTCTTTGTGACCCTATGGACTGTAGCCTACCAGGTTCCTCTGTTCATGGGATTCTCTAGGCAAAAATACTGGAGTGGATTGCCATGCCCTCATCCAGGGGATCTTTCTGACCCAGGGATCAAACCTCTTGTGTCTCCTGTGTTGGCAAGTGGATTGTTTACCGCTAGCGCCACCTGGGAAGCCCCAGTAACTTGAGACTTCAACTGAGTCATCAGGGAAAGCCAAAGAGAAAGTCGCTCAGTCGTGTCCAGCTCTTTGTGACTGTATAGTCCATGGAATTCTCCAGGCCAGGATACTGGAGTGGGTAGGCTTTCCCTTCTCCAGGGAATCTTACCAATTCAGGGACTGAACCCAGGTCTCCTGCATTGCAGGTGGATTCTTTACCAGCTGAGCCACATGGGGAGCATATACACCACAGAAACACAGAAAAACTGAGTAACTCACCCAAATGGCCAAAGCGCTCACCTTAAATACCATCCTCAGCTAAAGACAAAACAGGCTAAAGGTAGGGAGAGTCAGTCAGGAGTGGCTATCAGGAAAAGCACAGTAGACAAAGCTGATTCTCATACAGATTTGTCTTTGCCTTCTCCATTGATAAATGTTTCTAGAGACTTGGTCATCCTCTTCAAGGCACAGAGAGGGAAACACCCCTGCAAATGAAGATTTTCCTTACAGGAAATATTTCCTACAAAACAGCAACTCCTTTTGCTTCTTGGTTTTCAGACCTCTTCCCAAGTCTGCTGTTTCTTAGAAAATAACCAACTTAAAACAGCTCAGCACCATTGGTTTTGTGTTATGTGGTCTGTCTTCTGCGTGGTTTTATCAGTAATGTAATCCTTTTTCAATATAAGTTCTCTTGATTTTTGTCATAGACTTCATTATGTAGTGTAAGAATAGTTGAAGACAGACCAGAAAGACCATCCATGAATTAATTATCCTGCCTATGTAGAAGAACAGTAATCACTGAAGAAAACTGATTTGTTGTTACTAGCCAGTTTAGCTTATTCGAAGCCTCTGTTATTTTATTGCATAATAAAAAAGTGAATTAGTTGCAGAAGGCAATGGCACCCCACTCCAGTACTCTTGCCTGGAAAATCCCATGGATGGAGGAGCCTGGTAGGCTGCAGTCCATGGGGTCGCGAAGAGTCGGACACGACTGAGCGACTTCACTTTCACTTTTCACTTCATAGATTTTTGTCATAAATTAATACTTTGACATGTATCCCTTCACTTGTTCATTTCTTTTGTGTTGAAATGAAGTACTTAAAACTGTTAACATGAACTTTGTGGACTAACATTTGTATATGTGTTCAATTGGCATTTAGCTGGCTTTTTAATTAATATGCTTGTTTTCAGTGTTTAACACAGTATAATGTGACTATAAATCATGAACCTATTTTAAATCATTCCCTCCTGTACATTTGTACTCTGAGAGAGCCTTATTTTATTCTTCCAGCAGAATTACTACTTGTGATAGTTCGTTTACATTCCCCAGAACATGCCTGTTGTGCAAATTTTGTGTTCTTATTAAAAGTGTTTGCTGTAGTAAACAAAACAAAACAAAAAACAACTAATATGCCAGAGAGACATATTATAGGGCAGTAAATTCTGTTCCTGTACAGCGGGGACTGTGTTGCTTACCCCAGCCTTCTATCAGGACTGTTGAGAGAGTCCTGAGGAAAGAAGTGAAAACAAAAACATTTCTATTCACATCTTTATAAGCTGTTAGAAGAGAATGATCGCTCTTCTTGGGTTCCTCCTCACAAATGAAATCTCATGTTCTTCATTCCAATGAGGCATTCGTGTGGCAACTAAGGATTCTCATACTCTTGTCTGGACGTCACCCTCAGAGAGAGAGATTGGTGCAGGGAAACGGTTTAGAAGGCAAAAAGAGAGCAAAATCCATGTACAGTGTGATAAAGGATAACTTCTGCATGATAGAGCCGACTCAGAATATTTGCACATTTACTCAGTACCATCTCTGTGTCATGGGAACCTACTGGGAATACAGCTGCATGGTCTGGTTTGGGTCCAGATCCTTAGTTCTTTAGCCTTGTTTTTGTAGCTCTGATAAGTGTTTTTAGGATTATCTGAGCATTTCTGGTCCCTGGACAAGTCAGTCTGACTTGCATGCTTCTCATTCATAATTTCTTACAATTTGGTGATTATTGAGGCACCATGAAAAAATTAAAAATATGAGGATGTTATGTATGATGTATCCTTTTTATTTTTGTAACAAGCTAGAAAATGATGAAAAGGCAAATGAATCATTAAAATCAGTTATAATCCTATCGTTGGCAGTGACCACCATAAATATCTTCTTATACATACACAGACGCACATTTTTTCCTCTTTTTTTTTTTTAACAAAACTGAGATTGCCATTTCATCAATTTTTCTTTTTTGTTTTTAAATAAAAATAGCTCTTCCCCCCCAACTATATTATATGGAGACCAGAAAACATAGCAATATATAATAAGGAAGTGTTTCTGTTTTATATGTGAATCTAAAACATTTAGGTGGCAAGAATACACAGAACTATACAAAAAAAAATCTTCATGACCCAGATAATCACTCATCTAGAGCCAGATATCCTGGAATGTGAAGTCAAGTGTGCCTTAGGAAGCATCACTACAAACAAAGCTAGTGGAGGTGATGGAATTCCAGTTTAGCTATTTCAAATCCTAAAAGATGATGCTGTGAAAGTGCTGCACTCAATATGCCAGCAAATTTGGAAAACTTAGCAGTGGCCACAGGACTGGAAAAGGTCAGTCTTCATTCCAATCCCTAGGAAAGGCTATGCCAAAGAATGTTCAAACTACTGCACAATTGCACTCATCTCACATGCTAGCAAAGTAATGCTCAAAACTCTCCAAGCCAGGCTTCAACAATACATGAACCGTGAACTTCCAGATGTTCAAGCTGGTTTTAGAAAAGGCAGAGGAACCAGAGATCAAATTGCCAACATCTGCTGGATCATCAAAAAAGCAAGAGAGTTCCAGAAAAACATCTATTTCTGCTTTGTTGACTATGCCAAAGCCTTTGACTGTGTGGATCACAATAAACTGGAAAATTCTGAAAGAGATGGGAGTACCAGACCACCTGACCTGCCTCTTGATAAATCTGTATGCAGGTCAGGAAGTAACAGTTAGAACTGGACATGGAACAACAAACTGGTTCCAAATAGGAAAAGGAGTATGTCAAGGCTGATATTGTCAGCCTGATTATTTAACTTCTATGCAGAATACATCATGAGAAATGCTGGGCTGGATGAAGCACAAGCTGGAATTAAGATTGCCAGGAGAAATATCAATAACCTCAGATTTGCAGATGATACCACCCTTATGGCAGAAAGCGAAGAAGAACTAAAGAGCCTCTTGATGAACGTGAAAGTGGAGAGTGAAAAAGTTGGCTTAAAGCTCAACATTCAGAAAACTAAGATCATGGCATCTGGTCCCATCACTTCATGGCAAATAGATCGGGAAACAATGGAAACAGTGACAGACTTTATTTTCTTAGGCTCCAAAATCACTGCAGATGGTGACTGCAGCCATGAAAGTAAAAGATGCTTACTCCTTGCAAGGAAAGTTATGACCAACCTAGATAGCATATTCAAAAGCAGAGACATTACTTTGCCAACAAAGGTCCTTCTAGTCAAAGCTATGGTTTTTCCAGTGGTCATGTATGGATGTGAGAGTTGGACTATAAAGAAAGCTGAACACCAAAGAACTGATGCTTCTGAACTGCTTTGGAGAAGACTCCTGAGTGTCCCTTGGAGATCCAACTAGTCAATCCTAAAGGAGATCAGTCCTGGGTGTTCACTGGAAGGGCTGATACTGAAGCTGAAACTCCAATACTTCAGCCACCAGATGCAAAGAACTGACTCATTTGAAAAGACCCTGATGCTGGGAAAGACTGAAGGCAGGAGGAGAAGACAGAGGATGAGATGGTTAGGTGGCATCACTGACTCAATAGACATGAGTTTTGGTGAACTCTGGGAGTTGGTGATGGACAGGGAGGCCTGGCGTGCTGCGGTCCATGGGGTCACAGAGTCAGATACGACTGATGACTGAACTGAACTTAACTGACTGAAAATGACAATTCTGAAGGAGTGTCCTATTTTGTAGAATTGAGGGAGGGAAGAAGGGCTGAATGTAAAGCTTCATTTCTGTTTCTACTCACAACACTAATGAGATCAAAACCAGTGGCTTTTCCATACCAAATTCTTCTCCATTTCTTTGTAGATACCAACTGGATGTGTTCCAATTCAATATAATTCTGATGCTATCTGCCTGAAGTTAGCATCAGAACTCATAGGGTAAAGGGCTCAGTCCCAGAAGACTGTCCCCACTTCAGATGCCAGTCCCAAGCAGTAGGTTCCCAGGTCATCCGCAGCTCCTGTCCTGCTTGGCAACAAACTGAAGTTTTCCATGTCTCTTCCCTCACGTTCAATGATTTGCTAAAACAGCTTATAGAACTTAGGGAAACACATTTACCACTTTATTATAAAAGATACAACTCAGATAAACAACAAGGTCTTACTGTATAGCACAGGCAACTATATCCAATATCTTGTAATTAACTATAGTGGAAAAGAATCTGAAGGTTCTTATATATATAAGTAACTGAATCACTTTACTGTACACCTGAAACTAAAAAAAAAATTGTAAATCAACTATAAAAAAGTGATACAACATACAACTCAGGAACAGTGAAGCAGAAGAGATGCAGAGGGCAAGGTACGCAGCAAGGAGCAGAGAGCTTCCAAGCCTTCTCCAGGCATGCCATCTTCCCAGCATGTGAATGTGTTCACCACCTGGACACTTCAAACCCATTTGATTAGGATTGTTCTGGAGGTTTCATTTGGTAGTCATGATTGACTAAACTCTTGGCCATTAGTGATTAACTCAATCTCCAGTCCCTCTCCCCTCCCTTGAGGTGGGGAGGTGGAGCTGAAAGTTCCAATCCTCTAATCACACAGTCAGTTTCCCTGGCAAAAAGCTCCCGTCCTTAGCAGATTTTAAAAAATCAGTTCATTAACGTTAACTTATTTCTGGTAGGAAGGGGCTTGTTGTGAATAACAAAATATACTACTTCCACCTTTATTGCTCTAAGAGCTATTTCAGGAACCGGGGACAAAAACTAAATACTATAACAAAAGATGGTCCTTCACCTCTTATCACTTAGGAAATTACAAGAGTTTTAGGAGCTCTGTGCCAGAAACTGGAGAGGAAGACCAAATATATATTTCTTATTATGTCACAAGAGCCCAGTTAGGGGAGGACGTCTTCTGGGATGTGCACAGCTGGAGCGCTGGTTCAGGAAGGACTTCCTTCCACTCGAGGTGCGTGCATCATCTCTGCTCTCTACCAGTGTTGAGGTCATCCTTAGACTAGAAAGAGCAAACTTGGTGGGCAGTCCAGTCAGGACACTATGTGTAAACAGAAAAAAGTGGAAAAGTCAACCAGGAGGAGAGGAGAGACTGATAAGCTTCAGATGGCAGAGTTAAAATTAATGAACAGAAACTTCATTTAAAATGGAGTTGGAACTTCAATAAAACAAAACAAAATGGAGTTGCGAGTCCAGAAATGGGAGCTCTTATGTCTTATCAATTGACCGTAACTGCAGACCCAACAGGAAAATATATTCTTTGCAACTTCAATAGAAAGTTACTGTTTCACAACACAGCAGGAGGAAGAATAATTTCTCCTTACCTGGCAAAAGCTCAGTCAATGAGAGATTATCACAGCTCAGCCAATGAAGAGCCACTACATTTCGAACTCTCAGGGTCCTCCAATGGATTCTTTGTTGTAACAGCTCCTCCCAACTCTTCTTTCTCCTGTCAATTATATCCTGGTTAAAGGAGGACATATTGTTAAAGAATCTGTATTAGTTTCCTATTGCTGTTGTAACAAACTACCACAAACTTAGTGGCTTAAAATAACATAAATTTACTATTTTCTGGAGGTCTGAAGACTGAAAAGAGGTGAAATAAAGGGGGTGCATTCATTCTGGAAGCTCTAGAGGCTAACTGTATTCCTTGGCTTGCAGCCCTTTACCCTGTCTCCAAAGCCAGCAGTGTAGCATCTCCAATCTCTCTCACTTTTGATTTAGCTCAAAATAGTCAATTAGACATAAAAAGAATGAACAAATATCTGCACATCTCTATAATCCAATAATCCCTTTACAGAAATTACTGAAACTGAAGTCGCTCAGTCATGTCCGACTCTTTGTGACCCCATGGACACCAGGCTCCTCCGTCCATGGGATTTTCTAGGCAAGAGTACTGGAGTGGGTTGCCATTTCCTTCTCAGAAATAACTAACTAGACCATAAATCAAATTCCCAATCATTTCTCTTACCAATGGGGAAAGACTTATTGGCCATAAACAAATCAAAACACAAATTCATAGAAATACAATTAAAATTAAAAATAACAGAGAGTAAGCAAATTTCAGCCAGCTTTGTTGGGTGAATCCATTGGGCATCCCATGAAGACCTTCAAAACTGTTAAAAGGATAATTTCAAAATGGCAAAATTCTGATTCTCACTTTATCCTTTGCACAAAGGATAGACATACGTATAGATAAGGAATATTGAAATGAATTTAAAAGTGGTACAGAACTGACTTTTTCACAGTAGGGTAGTACTGCCCCTCCACCAGATAGAATTTAGCTGCCTGCCTTTAGTCAAGAATTATTTGCATAGCTATTGCTTTGCTACAACATACAGAGTTATAAAATAGCCCAGTCACATTCTTGGAGATTCCAGCACTCCACTGAAAGGCTATCCAGTAGTCCTTTTTGCTGATTTCAACTAAATATTTCCTTTCAGTCTTACTAACTCAATTCATCAACAGTAGTACATTTTTACAAAATTAGAGGCAGATGTCATTAAATGTGTAGATTACAATCACACCACATGGATCTAATGCTTGGGGTCTGTCATTTTTAGCTGTGTGGCCTTGGGAAAGTGACTAAGTCAGGCATCAGCAAACAATAGCCTAATGGTCAAATCCAACCAATTGCCTGTTTCTGTATAGCCCTTTCTAAATGATTAATGAATTCAAAGAAGAATGATATTTTATGACACATAAAAATCCAAACAAGAATAGTATTTTATGACACATGAAAATTATACAAACTTTAAATTTGGGGGCCTATAAAAAAGTTGTATTAAAATACAACTTTATTCATTTGTTTACATATTGTCTATGGCTGCTTTCATGTTTTAAAAAGAAAAGCACAGGCTCAAAACAGAGTCACGTATGCTAGGCCACACATTAACCCAGAGCTTAATAACTAATCTAAGTGAAGTTCCAACTTCCCCCAGAAATGTAGTCTTAACCAGTCCATCAGGAATCTTTTGGTTAGCACCAATAAGGTAATCTTTCTCATGAAAGTGAAAGTGTTAGTCACTCAGTCCTATCTGACTCTTTGTGACCCCATGGACTGTATATAGTCTGCCAGGCTCCTCTGTCCACAGAATTCTCCAGGCAAGAATACTGGAGTAGGGGGGGGCTTCCCTGGTGGCTCAGTGGTAAAGAATCTACCTGCCAATGCAGGAGACTGAAGTTTGATTCCTCGTTGGGGAAGATCCCACTTGCCACGGAGCAACTAAGCCTGTGTGCCACAACCACTGAGCCTGTGTTCTACAGCCCAGGAACCACAACTACTGAGCCCATGTGCTGCACCTACTAAGCCCTTGAGCCCTAGAGCCCATGCTCTGCAACAGGAGAAGCCACTGCAATGAGAAGCCTGTGTAGTACGATGAAGAGTAGCTCCCGCTCACTCCAACTGGAGAAAAACCCAAGCAGCAGCAAAGACCCACAACAGTCAAAACAAACAAATAAATAAAATAAAATAAAAATACTGGAGTAGGTAGCTGTTCTCTTCTCCAGGGGTTCTTCCCAATCCAGGAATGAAACATGGGTCTCTTGCACTGCAGGCAGATTCTTTACCATCTTAGCCACCAGGAAAGTCCTCTCTATCCCCTAAAGGAAGATGAGCTAACTCAACTACTAAGACTTTGTTTTACCAAAAGGAAGAGGACCTAATCTGAAATAATTCTTTTTTCTGTTTATGACTTCCTTGTCCTGCCTTTAAAACTCTTTCCCTTCCCATAGCCCTTTGGAGCTCTCCTTTACTTGGTAGGTGGGATGCTACCTGATTCATGAATATTTAACAAAGCCCATCAGATCTTTAAAACTTATTTTAAAGGTTTTGTTTTTAGAACAGATTTGGTGACAGCAGTGGGATATGAAGTGAATGTCTGATGGCATTTGGGACAACAAGAAATGCAGCCATGGTACCCGTGAACCTGAGTTCATTATCCTTCTCATCACTTTCAAAAGCTGTGGGTAAGTTTCTCTCTTTGTGTTGAGCTTCCAATCTAACTGGCTTTTCAACCCATTCCCTATTTTTCTAGAATCACTAGTTCTACAATCAGAGCTCCTGGTAGTTTGAGCCATAATTGCCCATTTGACTGGAAATTCCCAGCCCTTGATTCTGTTCCCAGATTCCTGAGAACTGCAGGTAGCAGCTGCGATTCCTCATTTATTTGGAATCAGTTTGCAACTTTCATTTGAGGCCTGCTTATTCAATCCTTTCTTCCAGTCCCAGGCTCCATGTTGGGAATTGCTCGTGGTACACACAGACCCTTCTTCTTGGCCAAACTTTGGTAAAGTGCACATATTTGTTTGTCTTGTATAGGTAAAGACAGCTAAAAGAGATTGGATCTTTAATTCTAAAGAACCAAGCATGCTACCTTCCAGCACACCTGTTTATTTTATGTCCAAGAGCTATAATCCTGGAAGCTGTAAATATCCACAAAAATAGGAAAAATATTATTAAAACAACCTAGAATACAATGGCCATTTTGGGGAATGCTCCAATTAGATAAAATCATTCATTTAGGAAGTGCATTTGAAAGTACAGTTTCCTGAATTAAACAGAATGGGATACCTATTTGAATTGGGATATAGAAACTTCCAAAAGTCTTCAAGATCCAAAGTAGCTTCATATAAAGACTTGTTAAAATAGGTTAACAAAAAATTAAAAATAAAAGAGGTACCTAAAATAAAAGACAACAGGACTAACATGACACTGCTCCCCTCTATCCTTTGCCTCACGTTTTATGATTGCCTCACAATTTATGATTTATTTATTTAGAATATATTTTAAAAATTTATATATTTTCTGTCTGAACTGCCTTTCCACTCTGAAGAGACTGCTAAACAGAACTAAATGGATTACTTTAAATAGTCACTTTTTAAACTAAAAATACATTTATTAATAAAACAGTTACTTTTTAAACTAAAAATACTTTTATTAAACAGTGACTTTTTAAACTAAAAATACTTTTATTAAACAGTTATTTTTTAAACTAAAAATACCTGAGGTTGCAGACAAACCATCTCAGGTATCTTTCTCCCCTTGGTCAAAGACTGAAATAAGGATCATAGTTAAGAAATTTCCTAAACCTATGGAGGATCCCCAGAAGGTTTGTTTTTTTTTTTTTTTTAATGAATTTAGACTCATAATCAGGGCCTACAATCCTAGGATGCCAGAACTTTATCAGCTTGTGCATGTGTTCATAGGACCTGGTGAAGCCCAAAATCATGAATGCAGGAAACGAAATGGCAAACCCTGAGAATGATATTCAAGACCCTTGACCATAAGAAGTTCACAAAAGAGCAACTGACCTTGTATAAGCCATTCCTAGAGTCTCTCTTGCCTGAACTGATTGGTCTATTATTCAGTCATGCAAACAAAAGAAAGGTGGATCTGTGGCAGATTTTTAGAAGCCCTAAAATCTTCACGTAGAAGCCCTCTTTCTGGGGCATTCCAGGTTCCCTAATAAGTAGGGTCATCTAACACACTCTAGTTGCCTATTTGTAAATGGTTATCACCTGAGATTAGCGGACTGATTTTTTTTAAAAGGCAGAAAATAGGATGGGGCGGGGGGCAATCTGACTGAGTTCATGATCATAGCTGAGAATTTTTTAAAATATTTATTTATTTTTATTAATTATTTATTTGACTGTGCCAGATCTTAGTTGTAGTACATGAGATCTTTAGTTGAGGTACGTGGGATCTAGTTCCCAGACCAGGGATAGAACCCAGGCCCCCTGCACTGGGAGCATAGAGTCTTAGCCGCTAGACCACCAGTTAAGTCCCATAGCTAAGTATTTTGAAAGGATCTTAGAGCAAGACCATAAACAAAAATCTGCAAAGCTGTTGGCCTTACAGTTATTACAGCTACAAGGCTAGAGATCTAAGATAATACTTCAGCCTCTTATATTACACACTTGTAGGGGTCCACCATCAAAATGCTGGCCTAAGGACCTTTGTCTCATTTGAAATCAACCGAGACACTAGACAAAGGATTATGCTCCAAGGTCCTATGCAAATTCTTCATCTTTAGTGCCCCCATATCTGCTCCCAAGGGAGCGCCCCCATATGACTTGTTCCCAGAGTTGATGGGACTCCAAGAGATTCTCCAGCAAACTGCAAACTATTACCAGCAGCTTCCTATTAAAATTAATGGGAAACCTTGCTTAATTCTAGTTAATATTGAAGTTACGCTTTCTACTTTAAACCCCACTCTTATATGCCAACAAATCTCTCAGAGTGGAAAAAAAATAGCAAATGATTCCTTGTACCAGCCCCTACAACACATAAATCTCACTGGTTAGGAAAACTAATGGATGGGGATGGAGATTTGTCTAGGATTTAAGCACTATTAACAAGATAGTTTTTCCCAGTTTCTCAGTTGTTTCATACCCAAACATCCTTTTGTCCTAAGTCCTGCTGCTGCTGCTGCTGCTAAGTCACTCAGTTGTGTCCGACTCTGCGTGACCCCATGGACTGCAGCCCACCAGGCTCCTCCATCCATGGGATCTTCCAGGCAAGAACACTGGAGTGGGGTGCCATTGCCTTCTCCGTGTCCTAAGTCCTACCAGACTCAAAACGGTTCACTGTCGTAGACCTTTGTTCAGTCTTTTGCAGCATTCCTAGGTCCCAACAACCAAAATCTATTTTCTTTTACTGGGAAAAACTGTTACCAAACTGAACTTGGGTCCTCTTGCTCATGAGAAGCAAAGCCAAGCTACTAACAACAGATTATAATGAAGGAAATTACATTTATTGCAAGGAGAACAGGTGGCTCATTCTCAAAGACTCAATTCCCCAATGGCTTTCAGGGGAGGGTTTTTTTAAAGGCAACTTTTGGGGTGAGGGTTTACAGCTCATGGACTTTCTTCTGACTCTTCATGGACTGCTCTGTGGTAACAGTCTTAATCATCAAACTTATGGTTCCAATCAGCCTGGGGTCTATGTGCTATGGTCACAATGAGTCGCTATCCTTAACCTGGGTGACGGTCTTAGTTTCTACAGAGCAACTCAAAGGTATGTATCTGATTAGTATATGCATACCTTAAGCGAACTAGGTAGGACTCTGTTTTATCACTGAACTCTTGCCTAGGCTATCATTACTTGTTTAAACGGCGTTTCCTTTGTCTCTGCCTTCTCTCACTTCCTTCATTAGCAACTGCTTGAGTCTGCTTGTTGGATCTCAGGGAAGGCCTAGTAGACTAAAGCCTTTTTCTACAAGCAAGAGCTAGGGGACAGAAATCGGCTTTTGTACCTAGAAAGTATCCTACTCATTTTAAACCCCCGCCCTTTTCTTTGATGCCCCCCAATTCTGAGGGAAACAAAGGCAAGACAAGAAAGGGAATAAAGCACCATAAAAAGGAATGAAATAGTGTCATTTGCAGCAACGCAGATGGACCTAGAGATGATCACACTAAGTGAAGTAAGTCAGACAGAGAAAGACAAATATGATATCACTTATATGTGGAATATAAAAAAAATGATACAAATGAACTTACATACAAATCAGAAATAGACTCACAGAAATAGAAAACAAATTTATGGTTACCAAAGGGGAAAGGGGAGGGGGAGGGATAAATTAGGAGTTTGGGATTAATATATACACGTACTGTACACAAAATAGATAACCAACAAGGACCTACTGTATATCACAGGGAACTATAATCAATATTTTGTAATAGCCTAGAGGGCAAAGACTCTGAAAAAGAATAGATATGGAGATATATATATATACATATACATATATATAACTGAATCATTTTTGTTGTACACTTGAAACTTATACAACATTGTAAATTAACTACACTTCAATTTTAAAAAAAGAAAAAAAATAGAACAAAGTAACTCAGCAAGAGAACTCTATGTCAGGGGAACTGGGGTTCACAATCAGTAATATACCTAGACAGTGATATACCTTGTGCCTCAGGGATTCACCAAAGCGCCTTCTTATTTCTCCCTACTCCCCAAGATGTAAGCTTCTAGTTCCCTGGAAATCAATCCTTTTACAATATTAGATGACCTTTTATTGTGCTAAATTACGAAAGAGGCATTCATAAAAGATTAGCTGGAAAGGTACATAAAGTTACTAAGGAAAAATTGTAATTCTCTCTAGATACTGCTCATTAAGTAGGTCATAACCTAAGCACTGAAGAAATCCAGCTATCTCAAAAAAGGATTAAGCTAATTTAAGAATTTCCTAGACACACAAATAAGCGAGAGTTTCATGGATTAACAAACTTGGTTGGTTATTGTGGCTATGGGTTCCTAATTTTTCTCTATTAATTTCCCCACTCTAGGAACTTAACTAAACTTTCAGCCTTTGAACCCCTTATTTGGCAAGATAAACACAGGCAGGCTTTTATAAGACTAAAACAAGCTCTGCAAGAACCACTGCCTTAGGGCTTCCTAATGATTAAAAACATTTCACCTTATTTGTGCATGAGAGAGAACCAGGCTCTGGAAATGCTCATGCAAAGACATGGTAATAAACACAGGCCAACTACATATTGTAGAACGCACTTGAGTCAGTCATTCCTTCCTGTTGTTGGAAGTTAGTAGAAGCCTCAGCAGACCTAACCCTAGGAAATTATGTTTACTTAACAGCCTCCTCACTGCAGTCCAGAGTTGTCTTAACTCTAAATTGACACATTTCTCTGCAAGCAGGTTTAACCTCTTATGAGATTCTTCCTCTTTCACTTCCTAATAGCCATCTTAAATGTCGCAACATTCTTAAAAAACAAACAAACAGATTCTATTTTGTATTGGGTATAGCTGATTAGCAATGTTGTGACAGTTTCAGGTGAACAGCAAAGGGACTCAGCCCATAGGAATACATGTATCCATTCTCACCCAAACTCCCCTCCCATCCAGGCTGCCACAGAACATTGAGCAAAGTTCCTTGCTGGTTATCCATTGTAAATAGAGCAATGTGTACTGTGTTAAATGTTGCAATATTCTCAATCCTGCTACTTCCCTTCTTCAACCCTACAAAGGTGAGCCTCATGACTGTGAGAAAGTAACAGTGTCCCTTTTTGTGACACTGTGTTCTGATTTACAAGACATCCCTTTAACCAATCCTGAGTTAATCCTGTTTGTTGGTGGGACATACTGTAGAAATGACTATGGAAATTTCCAAGCTGGTTATGCTATTACTATCCAACATGAACCACTTGAAAAAGAAAGCCTCTCACGTGCTGGATCTGCTCAATAAGCAGGTGCCCTTACCAGAGCACCTCAGCAGCTATCTGAGGACGCACTGTTAGTATTTATACTGACAGCTGGTATGTCTTTGGGTCATCCATGATCTGGGGAGGTTGTGGAAACAAAAGAGTTTTCCTACCTCCTCTGGGACCCCAATCCACAGTGGGCTACAAGCAGATGAGCTTCTTACAGCTATTTTCTTCTCTTCTGAAATTGCTGCCTTCAAAACTGACTCATACTAAAAGGCCTGAACCTAAGTGAGTATCAAGGGAAAGTCCTCGTGACTTTCATGTGAGGGCAGCAGCAACGAAGTCTATAAAGATTATGGCTCTTGTGGATGAAGTCCATCGCACCTCTGCAGAATGACCCCTTGTGACCAGACTTCTGCCTTCCGGAAGTCCTGGTAATGTGGCAACAGTCTGCTCCTGAATCAGAGAAATTAAGATGGGCAAACAGTGGTTATAAGTCAAATGAACTGTCAGGACTATGGGAAACCCAAGATGGCCACTTGTTTTATTCTGACCCCTCGGAGATCCCATTTTTCAGCTTTTGCTTTCCACTGCCCATCACGGCGTATTTGAGATAACTCGATCTGTGAACAGACATTGGTGGGGAGACTTCGATAAAACTGCAAAAGTAGTAACGTTTGGCATGTCAGGTCCGTAATCCTGGAAAAAAACTAGGTCTCAGACCTCCTTCCTCTGGACCCTATGAGTATCTGTGGCTGGACTTTATTCAGTTGCCACTTAGCATGGTTGATCAATATATTGTTATTATGTGGGTGTTTTTAAAATGGACCCTTCCTCTGGCACAAGGCTGATACCCTAATGGTGGCAAAGAAACTATTAGAAAATGTATTTTCCACCTGGGATAGACTTCCACTACCTCCAGTGACTGAGGTACCCAATTCACAGGACAAATCATATGAACCTTAATGAAAACCTTGCACTTTTTGGAATTATACTGTCTCTAGCACAATTAATCATCAGGCAAGGTCAAAAGAAAGCTACTGGACTTCTTTGGCCTAAGGTAATACCTCTGGACTTTGCCAACTGTATGCAGTACCCCTCTGGAAAACATAAACTCATATCTCCACCTGTGATAGTCAGCAGTAGACCATTAGTATGCAACTTTCTACTGACTCCTTGCTGCCTCATGCTAGTATGACCAGCTGTTGCTGCTAAGTCACTTCAGTCCTGTCTGACTCTGTGCGACCCCATAGATGGCAGCCCACCAGGCTCCCCCATCCCTGGGATTTTCCAGGCAAGAGTACTGGAGTGGGTTGCCATTGCCTTCTCTGAGTATGACCAGCTACTGTAAGTCTTATGCTAAAGCTCGTCATTGACAAGCTGAAGGGGCTTTCCCAGATCCCAATTCAAAGAATCCTATTGGTCACAGTCTGGAGTCTGGTGACTAAGGTATTCTGGAAACATCATAAGAAGACAGCCCTCTAGTCCCATTAGAAGGAACCTTACCAAATGTTCTGACCACTGACAGTGCCTCAAAACTAGAAAGCATTGAGCCTTGGGTACACGTTTCGCTCATGGTTAGAAAAGGCTCCACCTGACACCTGGTCCTGTACACAGACTGGAGACCTCAGAAGGAATCGAGGTGGAAGAGAAGTAGCTGATTTTGAAGTAGACTGCTTCTACCTAAGATGCTGGACTGAGGCTTCATACTTTAAACATGAAACCCTTCCACCTTTTCATTCTTCTCTTTATATTGGCCTGGAAGGTAACACCCTCATCCTATCTCCCAGGTTTCATTGTTAAGAGTGGGGAGCAGTAACCTTTCTGATTACTGGATTTGTTATCAAAGTTTTCAATCTATTTATGATGCCTGAGAATCTCTGATCCTCCCTGAGACCTGTTTCTCTTCTATTCTTGATGTCAATGCAAACTACAATCAATGTTTTCCCGCAAAGTCTCTTGTGTGTTAATCGCTCAGTTGTGTCCAACTCTTTGGGACTCCATGGACTGTAACCCACCAGGCTCCTCTGTTCATGGAATTCTCCAGGTGAGAATACTGGAGCGGGTTGCCATTCCCTTCTCCAGGGGATCTTTCCGACCCAGGGATCAAACCTGGGTCTCCTGCACTGCAGGCAGATTCTTTACCATCTGAGCTACCAGGGAAAACAAAAGTCTCTTACTGAGCTCAACTTCTGCGGCTAGAAATTGTGCCTTGTTTTTCCTTTCTCTGATCATACCTGTATGTACCCAATTAGACACAATTACTTTTGTAAATCTTAGTACATTTGCACTCCCACATTCCCATGATTATCTGAATCAGATTTGGCTCCACCCACTAAGAGATCTCAATCCCTGTGAAAAATCCATTAAAAGTACCTCCTTAATGGAAATGGTTGTGCCTCAACAGGGTTTGTCTCTATCTGTGCTGGTTATCATTCTTCTTGGGCCAAGAATGCCTAGGTGGCTGACGCACAGGCAGGCAAAGCCTCAGGTTATCCAATGGTGCCTCTTTGCCTTTCACAAGCAAACTAAGACACCCCATTGGTTGATTCCCCTGAATTTCCATTGTCAAGTTAGAAAGGACCCACTGGGAAGTGCTTATGATTCAGGGTCTTCATCCTTTGGCAGAGCCACCTTGTCTGGTTAGGAGTAAATGCAAATGAGGACATGATCAGAAGTTTCTCCTTTCTTTTTTTAATGTAGCCTTTTTTTCTTTCTTTTTTTTTTTTTGTGGCTGCACTGCACATGCATGTAGAATCTTAATTCCCTGACCAGGGATGGAATCCATGCCCCCTGCATTGGAAGCATGGAGTCTTAGCCACTAGACTGGCAGGGATGTCCAGAAGTTTCTCCTTAACTCATGAAGTTACTGCAGATTCCATTGCTAAAACAATGGCTATCCAACAAAGACCCTTAGACTCTGTGGCCAAAGTTGTTCTCGACAATAGGATGATCCTTGATTATCTTTTAACTGAGAGCGAGTCTATGCCGTGCTCAACACCAACTGCTGCACTTTTGTAAAAGTTGAAACTCACTGAGCAAGCCACTTGGCTTAAAAAGGTGACTCCTTCAATGAGCCTCTTCTTTGATTTACTTGATTTTGATTAATTGGGTCTCTGGACATTGTGAATTATCCTGCTTATTAGAATCATTATAATTTCCTCTATGTGTTATATTTTCTCAAAAGCCTTAAATGCAAGTCCACAGCCACTAACCACCAAGAAAATGATCTCTGTAAGACTGAACCATCAGAAAAGAAAGAGAATAACAAACTTAAAAACTGTGAGCCTGAAGCCATGATCTTTGCAAAAATGTCATAATTTATAGAAATGGAAACCCACTCCAGTATTCTTGCCTGGAGAATCCCATGGACAGAGAAGCCCGGCGGTCTACAGTCCATGGAGTCACAAAGAGTCAGACATGACTAAGTGACTAACTTTCTCTTCTCTTCTCTGTACAAAAGAACAATACAAACTGTGAGAATTTCAGAGCAACAGCTGAGAGTGGTGCTAATGCCTTAAATTTTCATCACACCTCTCAAATAAGCTGAAGGGGCATAGTTTAAAAAAAAAATCATAGGCCCAATATGGAGTCACTTATGCTAGACCATGCCACCAAATCAGGGCTTAATATGTAACCCATGAAACTTCAATCTCCCCTAGAAATGTATTATTTTAAAAAATTATTGATTTATTTATTTTTGGCTGTGTTGGGTCTTCATTGCTATGCATGGGATTTCTCTAGTTGTGGCCAGCAGAGGCTACTCTTTGTTGTGGCGTGTGGGCTTCTCAGTGCAGTGGCTTCTCTTGCTGCAGAGCATGGGCTCTAGGGCACACGGGCTTCAGGAGTTGTGGTGCACAGGCTTCTTGTTCCTCAGCATGTGGGATCTTCCTGGACCAGGGATTGAACCCAAGTCCTCTGCCCTGGCAGGTGGATTCTTAACCATTGGCCCACCAGGGAAGTCCTAGAAATGAAGTCTTAACTGCTCATCCAGGAATATTCTGGTCAGGACCAATGAGGTAATCTTTCACATGGCCCTTTCCATCCTCCAAAGGAAGATGAGGTAAGCCACCTAATATGGCCCTTTTTTCTTAAAAGGGAAATGACCTAATCTGAAATAATCCTTTTTTCTGGTTATGACTTCCTTGTCCTGTCTTTTGGTAGTCCTTTGCAAGGTTTGCTAGATGTGACACTGCCCAATTTGTGAATTGTTCAGTAAAACCAATTAGATCTTCAAAATATACTCAGTTGAATTCTGGTTTTTAACACACACTACAATCCAGAGTTAAGTGGTTGTGACAAAGCTCATCTGGTCTGCAGAGCCTAAAATATTTACTATCTAATTCTTCACCAACAAAAAATAAAGGTTGCCAACCTCTGTGTCCTTCTGTACTAAACTTTTCTAAGCTTTGGTTTGCTTGTCTGTAAAGTGAGGGTAAATATGGCATTTCCATAATAGAGTTGCGGTGAAAATTGAAATAATGCATGGAAACACCATAGTGCCTGGCATACAGTAAACCCTCGATGTATGTGCATTTGTGCTCAGTTACCACTCAGAATCCTTGCCCCCAAATTTTGTATGCTGAGAAATATAGATGCTGGGGTATTATAGATGTTATAAATTATATGTAGAGATATAAATTGTTACAGATGCTGGTGTTCCTTTTTTCATTTGGGATCACTAAGTTAGGATGTGATAAGCCTAGAAGAAGGCAATGGCACCCCACTCCAGTACTCTTGCCTGGAAAATCCCATGGATGGAGGAGCCTGGTAGGCTGAAGTCCATGGGGTAGCTAAGAGTTGGACACAACTGAGGAACTTCACTTTCACTTTTTCACTTTCATGCATTAGAGAAGGAAATGGCAACCCACTCCAGTGTTCTTGCCTGGAGAATCCCAGGGGCAGGAGAGCCTGGTGGGTTGACATCTATGGGGTCACACAAAGTCAGACATGACTGAAGTGACTTAGCAGCAGCAGCAGTCTATTGTAATACCTTGCTCCCTGCCTCTTCCATTAAAAACAAAACCCACTAAACTAAATGTACTAAATGTAGCTTACATTTATTGAGCACATTTTATGTGTCAGACACTATGTTGAGTTCCTTATATATATATATATATATATACACACACACTAATTTAATCTTTACAACAACATAAGTAGTATTATTTCCCTGATTTTACGGATATGAAAACTGAGGCCTAAAGCAGTTAAATAACTTACTTTAGGTTAAGTGGTGGAGCAGATTCAAGGCTCGACAGTCGTACTGAAGAGCCATCGGCCTATCCTGCCCCCAACATGAAGGACACCCACCCACAATAAAGGGAATGAGTCTGTTCTACTGGAGGAGGTTGCCTCCTGAGGTGCAGGAAAGAAAGAACCCTGCTGAGAGCCTACCTCTGTTGGCCAATCATTTTGTTCTGTTTTGTTTGACTGAAGCTAATTTGAGTTCATTTTCTGCTGTCTGAGACGGAAACAGGCTGAGAAAAAGAAAAGGCATGAGCATTTTCTTCTAATAACCCAGAGATGTAGGGAAAGAGACACACACACACACACACAAAGCACTGGGTGTTAAAGTAAAGGCATGTTTTGAATGCCATGAAGGCACAAAGAGAGGGGATTGTAACAGTGCCAATTTAGGAAATCCTTGCCGTGTGCCTTCCATGTAGCAGCTGCTGAGCGGGATGCCCTTCGGTTGATTTCTTTATATTTCAAGTGTGATGCAAATTATTGGATTCAGCTTTTGGATCTTTTATTTGCACTTTTTCTGTGTTGGCTATAGAATGCCCATGTGTTCTGGATAGCACTCACGATTGGTCCATCTGGGATGTGGCATTTCTTTATAGTTTTATGATGACTGTACTATGCCAATGATGCTGCAGTGAGGCCCACAAATAGGCTAGGGAATGCACTTGTTAAAATATAAAAATGTGATTTTAAAAACGTCATGGGTGTCTTTCCACTAATCAGATTATACATTTGCTCAGATTTAAAATACAAACTTATTAAAAGAGGGCCCCAATTATATCTCCCTTTCACAATGCAGGTAGCTCTTTAGTCACAATTACCTGTTGTTACAAAATGGTACACAAATAATTGCACTCACAGTTGTCTAATTGCAGGCTGAAAATCAAGGGCAAGCTATAATTAGTTCTCAGATGTCTGATGCTGCTTGTCACTCGCTGTTTGTGACACAAGTGATTGCATAGGTTGCTCTTTGCCTGTGAAAGTGATATTGTCTACTGGGTGTGAACTTCTAGAGCAACCCCCCTTATTACCTGTACCAGAATGCGCTTTTCTCTGAAGAGACCTTTTATTTTCCCTATCGACTTTTCACATGGTACTAGGTTATCGACTTTCTATGCCTTGCTTCTTTGTTCAGATTTCTTTAAGTATCATCTTAACTTTCAGGATGTGTATATGCTCTTTAATTCCATTTTAAATTACTTTGTTCATTTCTCTCTTTCTCAATTTTTCCTCATGTATAGTAAGAGTGGAATTTTTTCCTTTTATGGGAGAGGTGAACATGGGAGAGAAGTATTATGTTTCAATAGGATCAATGTGTTCACATTAGGAAAAAAAGTGGAAATCTTGGGCTTCCCTGGTGGTCCAGTGGTTAAGAGTCCTCCTGCCACTGCAGGGGACACAGGTTCAATCCCTGCTCCAAGAGGATCTCATGAGACTTGGGGCAACTAAGCCCATGCACTACAGCTGCTGAGCCCATGCTCTAGAGTCCTGGAGCTGCAACCGCTGAAGCCTGAGTGCCTAGAACCTGTGCTCCGCAACAAGAGAAGCCACTACAGTGAGAACCCTGCACTCCCCAGCTAGAGAGTAGCCCTCACTCGTCACAACTAGAGAAAGCTTGCTTGCAGCAATGAAGACCCAGTCAGCCAAAAGTAAATGAATAAATAAATCTTTTTTAAAAAAGTGGAAATCTCTAATAACGGATATATCTTATAGGGGAAAAAAAGCAGGGATCAGAAAATCTTCCCTGGTGGCTCAGTTGGTAAAGAATCTGCCTGCAATGTAGGACACCCAGGTTTGATCCCTGGGTCGGGGAGATCCCGGAATGGCAACTCACTCCAGTATTCTTGCCTAGAGAATTCTATGAACAGAGGAGCCTGGAGGACTACAGTCCATGGGGTCGCAAAGAGTCAGACATGACTGAGCGTCTAACACAATGATAATCATGGGCATTCCTGAAGCAGGATTCATGTAAGAAGTTCTGTTTTTTTGTGGTGATGTCACTATTACTCATCCACAGGACTGTGTGGGAAAAAAAGAGAGCAGGCATAAATAACAATAAAATAAGCATCCTAATTCGAGCACTTTGTTTTTTCAAGAGTGGTCATCAGCTGGAAGAAATGAGAACAGCTCTAAATGTGGTGAGTTACTCAGCATCTAAGAGGAATAACTGAGATGAAAATTCTGAATATTACCTCTGGGTCTAGAGCATTCCGGCACCCCACTCCAGTACTCTTGCCTGGAAAATCCCATGGGCGGAGGAGCCTGGTGGGCTGCAGTCCATGGAATCGCTGAGTCAGACATGACTGAGTGATTTCCCTTTCACTTTTCACTTTCATGCATTGGAGAAGGAAATGGCAACCCACTCCAGTGTTCTTGCCTGGAGAATTCCAGGGACAGAGGAGCCTGGTGGGCTGCCATCTATGGGGTCGCACAGAGTCGGACACGACTGAAGCGACTTAGCAGCAGCAGCAGCAGAGCATTCCCTCTTTCCTTATCTGCTCACCTCCATCACCTCTAACACATGTTCACTCCCATGATTAAACAATCACTTCCATGATAAACTATATTCCTTCTTTTGAATTACTCTTAGGATTTCTGCTCTACAAAGTACTGAAACTTAATTTTCTTTCTTCTCAGAAATATATCTTTTTCACTCAGGTGCAATGAAGTCAAAGTGTCTGGGGACTGAAGTTCCTACAATTAAATGTGCTATTTCAATTACGGTTTCTCACTCAGAGTCTTTTACTTTTTCGAGTCTAAATTCTGTGTCTATTCCTTTGATAATCTCTATTGTATCACCCTTGTGTGTGTGTGTGTGTGTGAGTCGCTCAGTCATGTCTGACTCTTTGTGACCCCATGGACTGGAGCCCACCAGGCTCCTCTGTCCATGGTATTTCCCTAGTCAAGAAAACTGGAATGGGTTGCCATGCCCTTCTCCAGGGGATCTTCCCAACCCAGGGATCAAACCCGGTCTCCTGCATTGCAGGCAGATTCTTTACCATCTGAGCCACAAGGTATCACCCTTATGATATATAAATTCCATTAAGTCAGTTTTAGAGATATTGGAAGGTGATGGGCAATAAAAGTTGGTAGAAAAGACATGATTAGAATTAAGAGTTTCTCACAAAACACTGTTCTTACCTTTTTCCAAAATATTAATATAATATAATATATAATATTATATTATATATATAATACCCAGCGTATTATACTCTGAGTATAACATAAATGTCTTTACTGAAAATATTAGTCAGCGTTCTAGGTTGCAGACAACAGAAGTTACTCTAGCTGTTGAAGCAGGAAGAGATTTATTAAAGGAACATTAGACATGGCAACCCGCTCCACATTCTTGCCTGAAGAATCCCCATGAACAGAGAAGCCTGGCAGGCTACACTCCATGGGGTCACAAAGAGTTGGATACAACTGAGTGACTAAGCACAGCACACAGGCAGCTCACAGATTCTCCAAGGGAGAGAGAGAACTAAGATTTGATGCTACATAGTCAGGAAAAAAGAGGCTAGGGAAAGCACAGTCAGAAAAATACCACAGCATATATCCATAGAACCTTTCTAGAGGGACACCGTTGCAGCTACCTTCCAATATTCAGCATTCATGATGTAAAGAATCAGATGTCAGAACCCTCCAACAACCTCAAGGGAAGAACTGGATGCCCCACTTTACTTACCAGAAAATTTGATCTCCCCACATGTGGCTGCCTCTTGTGAGTCATTTCCACATGCAAATCTATGTGGAGAAATCTGATTTGTGGAAACTGGGTCACTTGTCTACCTCCTAGCTGTGAGAGAGTCTGAGAAATACATCTCACAGCTTTTTATCCTCTATCTATAGCAGAGGTTGGTAATTTTTTTTTTTTTAAACACTCGATAGTAGGGCACTTCCCTGGCAGTCCAGTGGTTAAGACTTCACCTCCCAATGCAGGGGGTGTGGGTTTGATCCCTGCTTAGGGAGTTAAGATCCCATATGCCTCATGGCCAAAAAACAAAGGCATAAAACAAGCAATATTGTAACAAATTCACCAAAGACTTTATAAATGGTCCTTGTCAAAAAAATCTTCAAAAAAAAAAAAAAAAAAGAATGAAAGATCAGATGGTAAATATTCTAGGATTTGCAGGGCTATGGACTCTGTCACAACCATTCAACTCTGCAGCTATAATGCAAAAGCAGCCGTGCTATGCTAAGTCACTTCAGTCGTGTCTGACTTTGTGCAACCCCATAGACGGCAGCCCACCAGGCTCCCCCGTCCCTGGGATTCTCCAGGCAAGAACACTGGAGTGGGCTGCCATTTCCTTCTCCAATGCATGAAAGTGAAAAGTGAAAAGTGAAAGTGAAGTTGCTCAGTTGTGTCCGACTCTTAGCGACCTCATGGATTGCAGCCAGCCAGGCTCCTCCATCCATGGGATTTTCCAAGCAAGAGTACTGGAGTGGGGTGCCATTGCCTTCTCCGAAAAGCAGCCATAGATGATACAGAAACAAATCAGCCAGGATATATTGCAACAGAACATTTTTCTATGGACACTGAAACTTGAATCTCATAAAACCTACACATGTCACAAAATACTATTGTTTTGATTTTTTCCCCAACCACTTAAATATATAAAGAGCCCAGAAATAAACCTTCACATATATGATCAACTGATTTTCAACTGATTTTCAACAAGGGTACCAAGGCCATTTGATGGGGAAAGGATAACCTTTTCAACAAATGGTGCTGAAAAAAAGATATCAACACGCAAAAAATGAAGCTGGACCCCTTAACTTACATCATATACAAAAGTTAATTAAAAATTGATAAAAACTTAAAACATAAGAACTAAAACTATAAAGCTCTTAGAAGAAAACATAAGGGAAACTCTTCTTCATACATTTGACAATGATTTTCTTGGATATGACATCAAAAGCACAAACAACAGAAGTAAAAATAGATGGATTGAACTTCATCAAAACTGGGAATTTTTGTGCAAAAGGACAATGTAAATAGAATAAAAGGGCAACCCACAGAATACTAGAAAACTTTATAAATCACATATCTCACAAGGGATTAATATCCAGAATATATAAAGAATTCCTAAAGTGAAAGTGAAGTTGCTCAGTAAAGTGAAGTCACTCAGTCGTGTCCAACTCTTTGCAACCCCATGGACTGTAGCCTAACAGGCTTCTCCATCCATGGGATTTTCCAGGCAAGAGTACTGGAGTGAGTTGCCATTTCCTTCTCCAAAGAATTCCTAAAGCACAACACACACAACCCAATTCACAAACGGACAGAGGATGTGAAAAGATGTTTCTCCAAAGAAAATGTATAAATAGGCAATAAATATATGAAAAGATGCTCAACATCACTTAGCCATTGGGAAAATGCAAATCAAAATCACAATGAGAGATCACCTCATAGCTATTAGGATGGCTATTTCAAAAAACAAAAACAGAAAATAAGTGTTGGTGAGAATGTGGAGAAGTTAGAACCTTTGTAAACTGAAAGGAAAATGGTGTAGCTGCTATGGAAAATGTTATGTCAGTTTCTCAAAAGGTTAAAAATAGCATTAATATATGATCCAGAAATCCTACCTTTGGATATATACTCAAATGAATTAAAAGCAGAGACTTGAACAGATATTTGTATATCCATATCTATGGTAGTATTTACTCATATGCAAAGGTTTGTTCTCTGTGACTTCTAATACTTTATTACTAATAAAGGTTGAATCAGATGCACTTTCTTAAGATCAGAGGATTTGCTATGGGATTTCCCAGGCAAGAATACTGGAGTAGGTAGCCATTCCCTTATCTAGGGAATTTTCCTGACCCAGGGAAACCTTGGTCTCCTGCACTGTAGGCAGATTCTCTACCATCTGAGCCACCTGAGAAATCCTACAACGTGGATGAACCTCAAGGAGTTTATTCTAAGTCACAAAGAATTTAAAAAACCCTATAATTCCATTTATATGTGATATTGTAATATTGTGAACTACAAAAAATATATATATTTGGTCTTCATCCTCATTTCTGGCACAGAGGTCCTAAAACCCTTGGAATTTCCTAAGTGATGAGAATTATCAAAGTATCTTTTGTTATGTTAGTGAGGTTACTTTTTAAACACATCTAAGGAGAGGACAATGGTTGCCAGGAGAACCGATCATGTAATTAGAGAGTTAGATCTATTTAGTCCTACCTCCTTGACCTCTGGGAAAAGGAGAAGTGCTGGAGGATAATTCAGTTGCCAGTGGCTACAATCTGGTGTCAGTAGATCGGCTTTGCTGTGCAGTGGAAGAAGGAACCTGAGTTCATTTGGGGGACAGCAGGCTAAATTTGGCCTGTGGGCTGTATGTAGCTTGCCAACTACTGTTCCGTAGTAGGAAGATCAGCTCGCCAAGTACTCAAGTGAGTGCACAAACTCACCGTATCTGCCACAATGGGTAACAGAATACCCTCCTACTAGTCAGTTATATTTATTTGCTCTTCTTGAAATTAAAGTTTCCCTGCACTTTAAACTTCAAGAATTTCTTCAATTTCTGTCCTCAACACTTCTCTATATTCTTATTGATGATTTTGTTTCCTTGCACCCCAGGCAGAATATTCTTTTAAGACTCATTCCTATGTCTTTTTCTCTTGATTCCATCTCTTCTGTCTTTCTCCTAGATTCCTGCCCCTTTAATCATCTCTTCCTCTCCACTGCCTTCTTTTTCTTAGAAACAACTATGCCCTATTTCCTTTAACAGAAAAGAACTTTCATTCAACCTTGCCTGTCCTTCAAGCTACTATTTATCTCTTTTATTCTCTAACACTAATTTCTAAAAGCATAGCTTCCAAATAAAATAAAAGCATAGATTCCACCAGCATTACTAAGCTAAACTAAAAAGAGAAATATCTTTCCTTCGTTTTTTAATTTAGTGTGATCTGATTTCCTGTGAACTAAAACATCCTTTTAAAGGTATTTCCTGACTAGGAATCCAACAGGCTCTGCTCAGTACTCCCCCACTGGAACTTTCTGCTGCATTCAGCAGCACGTTGTATGCTCCCTTTCAAGTCCATCCACATTTACTGGGCAGTTACCACCTGCCGGCCCTGTGGTGGGTGCTAAGACACACTCTTCACCCTCTCTTATCTCTATTCCTAAGGTTCTTGGAATAGGCCTGAGGCCCTTCTGTTCTTGCTCTCTAGTCCTTTTCCAGGTAATTTAGTGACACCCTTGGTATTGAGAAGTCCCTGGTGGCTCAGATGGTAAAGCGTCTGCCTGCAGTGTGGGAGGCCCAGGTTCAATCCCTGGGTTGGGAAGATCCCCTGGAGAAGGCAACCACTCCAGTACCCTTGCCTGGAAAATCCCATGGACAGAGCAGCCTGATAGGCTATAGTCCACAGAGTCACAAAGAGTTGGACACGATTGAGTGACTTCACTTTTCTTTGGTATTGAGAACTTACTCTATACCAAGCCAGTTCTAAGTGGTTTACATGGATGAACTCATTTGATCCTTGAAACCATACCGTGAAATAAATGCTATTAACACCTAAATATCTCCATTTTACAGATGAGAAAATCAATGAACAAATAGATAGTTCTATTGCTAGATAAGGGATTCAAAGCAGGCAATCTGAATGTAGGACCTACTCTCTTTACCTTTGACTGTTTTCCCTCAGCTTCAAATATTCCCTCCATGCTGACTGCCAAACTCAGAGCTCCAGCTTTAGCATATCTCCTGGCTAGGTCATCCCCTAACATTTGTGAGGCCCTGACAAGAGAACAAAATCGAGGCCCATGTTCCAAACGTCTGAAACTTTAAGTTATGAATGAAGCTATCGACTGTTGAATAAGTGCATTCTATTATTCTGCTCTGACAAATACACCTTCTTTACAATCTGTCAAGTTTTGAATATTTGGACACTATGGAGTTCATGCTGGAATATGGTAGCCTGCCCACTTCTTTTCCTTGTCATACTGTGCATTCATGGCTTGACATCCTAGCTCAGTCCAGGACCCCCCAAACACTCGGGATCTAGGGCTTACCCTACTGGTAACTCTGTTCACCCGCAGCTGTGTGTTTCCAGGAAAGAAGCTCGTGTGAGTCCTGGACACAGGCTCAGGGCCTGTGGGGCTAGAATTCTAAGCTGTGGATCCCTTATCTAGATTGGCTCTCTAAAGCAGCCTTCCTCAATCTGTTGAGAAGGTTGTTCCACCCCACTTTTTCCCTCTTTCAATCTGTTACAGATCAATACTTCTTTTAATATGATAAAAATGAGTTACTAGAGAATAAAACAGAAAGGAAGCAGACTCAGGGGTACAGAGAACAAGCTAATCACCATTGGGGAAAGGGCAGAGTGGCGGGGGGGCGATAGCGGGGAAGGAGGAGAAAAAGGGTTATTATGGAATTATGTGAAATCATGTATGTGAACCTATAAAGCACTATAGAATTTAAAGAATCTTTCATTCAATTAAAAAATGAATTACTATAAAAGTGAGATAAAATACATACAAAATTCAAGTATGTATTTTTTATTATTAGATTCATTTATTTCTAGATTGTTACACATAAAATTATTTTCAATAAATATATCAGAACAAACATAAAAGAGGGGAAAAAACTACAAAAATT
This sequence comes from Bos javanicus, assembly GCF_032452875.1. NCBI lineage: Eukaryota > Metazoa > Chordata > Mammalia > Artiodactyla > Bovidae > Bos > Bos javanicus. Next base: position 45,235,932 of record NC_083872.1, on the reverse strand, counting down.
GAGCATATTGTTTTTTAAAGCATGTGTATAAATGATAGACCTTATAACTCTTGGTTTTTCCAACGTCATAAGTAAAAATTTTGAATGAAATAGGATTCCCCCATTAGGTGCTGTAGGCTCACTTTAAATAGGACCACTGATATAAATATTTAAGGGTTTTAATGAGACAAATGAGCTTGCTTACTCACTCTTCAATCTTGGTCAGGTTGATGATCACACACCACTTGAAGGGAGCAAGGTATATATTAAACTGTTTCTGTGCTTTGTTTTATTCATACTCAGAGTAGGGAAACTAGTCTTATGGGGTTATTTTGACAGAACAGAAGAAGATATTTCAGAGTAATTTGAGCAGGCTTAGGTTTCTCATTTTTAAATTTTATACAAAATAGAGTGAATTTCCTCCTCAGTCCTTCATCAGTAGCCAGTTGGAATGACTTATCCTCTGGAATCATAATGAAGTTTAAATATCTTCCTATGAAAGATTTCAGATCCACAAATTTTCTGTTTAGTTCGGCTGACTTTTGTAGCAAAACTTTTGAAGGAAGCAGTGTGCTGATTTACATTCTGGCACCAGTTCCTTAAGCAGGGTAACTAACCCAGAATGCTTTCCAGTCATTGCAGCTGTGGCATCAGAATATAATCCTACCCAAAATCCTAACTCCAGACACATTTATGGACAATGTAATCCTTTATAGTTTTATACAGTTCACAGTTGTGTTTATTAGCCATGAAGTGAGAAAATAAAAGGACTATTTCTTCCTATCATGGTCATGTTTAAACCATACACATACTAAAAGGATGGCCAGATTAATAGCACTTGTGTATTCATCTACTTTCAATGAAAGATACTTTGCTAGTTTCACATTTTTCCTGTGAATTAGCCTTCCATATCATTAGTCAGTTCCTGAATATGTTAAACTATAATTTCACTGGAAAATGGCATTTGAGCTACCTCCTTCGCTACCATATCACCCAACATTTCTAAAGCAACATCTTTGATAGACTTGCATTCATGTCTTGGCAGCTGTATCTATGCCTGGTCTTAGCAACCCTAAATACAACATAAAAGAAGCCTGCTAAGCTGCTTATATGTGAACTGGTTAACATCTGCCTTCGTCAGTTTTTAAATTCAATACTCTTTCAAATAATTTTCTTTTCACTTATTGCTTACATATGACATGCAAAAGCCACTTAAGTTTTGATGATTTCATTGCTTCATTAGTTGGTTGCCTGGAAAATCCCATGGATGGAGTAGTAGCCTGGTAGGCTGCAGTCCATGGGGTCGCTAAGAGTCGGACACGACTGAGCGACTTCACTTTCACTTTCCACTTTCATGCATTAGGAAATGGCAACCCACTCCAGTGTTCTTGCCTGGAGAATCCCAGGGACGGGGGAGCATGGTGGGCTGCCATCTATGGGGTCGCACAGAGTCGGACATGACTGAAGCGACTTAGCAGCAGCAGCAGCAGCAGCATTAGTTGGTACATTTCTATGGATAATATAGCATAGTTTTAGCACTTCATCATCAATTATGGCTGCAAATTGAACTCAGTATATAAGGGCCCATACTTCTAAGTAAAACCAGTATGAATCATTTTGGTATTCATTGGTTTACTACTACTAACATTTTGAAATACGTCTTTTCCTGAAAAAGAAGCCCTGTAAAACGTGTTTCCTAATCAGTAAATTAGAGTTAAAAAAAAATGATATAAAGTTTACTTCCATAGAATTACTATTGTTAAAATAGCCATACTACCCAAGGCAATCTCAGATGTAATGTAATCTTTATCAAATTACCCAGGACATTTTTCACAGAACTAGAACAAATAATCCTAAAATTTATATGGAACCATAAAAGACTCAGAATTGCCAAAGCAATCCTGAGGGAAAAGAACAAAGCAGGAGGCATAGCCCTCCCAGACTTCAGACAATAGTACAAAGCTACTGTAATCAAAACACTTGGTAGTGACACAAAGACAGACATCTGGATCAATGGAACAGAATAGAGAGACCAGAAATAAACCCACACACCTATGATCAATTACTCTTCTACAAAGGAGGCAAGAATATACACTGGGGAAAAGCCAGTTCTTCAGCAAGTGGTGCTGGGAAAGTTGGACAGCTGCATGTCAGTCAATGAAGTTAGAACATACCCTCTCACCTTAAACAAAAATAAACTCAAAATGGCCTAAAAACTTAAACATAAGACATGACACCATAAAACTTCTAGAAGAGATAATAGGCAAAACATTCTCTGACATGAATTGTACCAATGTTTTCTTAGGCCAGTTTCCCAAGGCAATAGGAATAAAAACAAAAATAAACTAATGGGACCTAATCAAACTTATAAGCTTTTGAACAGCAAAGGAAACCATAAAAGACAAAAAGATTACTTATAGGATGGAAGAAAATATTTGTAAAGAATGCAAGGCATAATTTCCAAAATATACAAACAGCTCATATGAAATACAACCCAACTGAAAAACGGACATAAGACCTAAAAAGACATTTCTGCAAAAAAGACATACAAATGGCCAATAGGCACATGAAAATTTGCTCAGCATCACTAATTATTACAGAAATGCAAATTAAAACTACAATCAGGTACCACCTTTCACAAGTCAGAACGCCATCATTAAAAAGTCTACAAATAACAAATGCTGGAGAGGATGTGGAGAAAAGAAAACCCTCCTATACTGTGGGTAGAACATAAGTTGGTACAGCCACTGCTGAGAACAATGGGGAGGTTCCTCAGAAAAATAAAAACAGAATTACCATAAGATCCAGCAATTCTATTCCTGGGCCAAATATGCAGACAAAACTCGAATCCAAAAAGATGTATGCACCCCTACATTCACAGCAGCGCTATTCACAATAGCCAAGAACATGGAAACAATCTAAATGTTTATCAACAGATAAATGGATAATGAAGATGTGGTACATATATACAGTGGAATAATGCTCAGTCATAAAAAAGAACAAAATAACACGGATGGACCTAGAGATGATGATACTAAATGAAGTAAGTCTGAAAGAGAAAGACAAATACCTTATGATACCACTTATGGGTGGAATCTAAAACACGACACAAATGAACCTATATTTAAAATAGAAACGGATTCATGGTCACAGAGAACACACTGTGGTTGCCAAGGGGAGGGCTTGGAGAAGGGATGGAGTGGGAGGTTAAGGTTAGCAGAGATACGCTGTTATATATGGAGTAGAAAAACAAGGTCCTGCTTTAGAGCATAGGGAACTATTCAGTATCCTATGATAAACCATAATGGAAAAAAATCTTTCAAAAAATGTATATTTATGTATAACTGAATCACAATGCTTTACAGCAGAAATTAACACAACATTGTGAACCAACTATAATTAAAGTTTACTTCCTTTTAGCTATTGGGTCAAAATATACATTTGAATTTTAAAATATTTTAATATATTCATTATATATAAATATATATTATATGCATTTATGTAAACATAAATAAAACAGCTGATTCTCCAGGCAAGAGTACTGGAGTGAGTTGCCATTTCCTTCTCCAGGAGATCTTCCCGACCCAGGGATCAAACCTGGGTGTCCCGCATTCCAGGCAGACGCTTTAACCTCTGAGCCACCAGGGAAGCCCAATTTAATTTAAATGAACATAATCAATTAATATAAAAATAAATAAATATAAATACTTATCTTTTATTCACTTTTGGCTTATAGGTAACTAATCTTAAAATAACATATGTTGAAACTAGTGAATATAATAAAAAAGAAGTAGACTCACTGATACAGAGAGTGAACTACTAGTTACCAATAAAGAAAGGGAAGAGTGGAGGGGGAGGGGAGTAAGAAGTACAAGCTATTAGATATAAAATAAGCTTACAAAGATATACCATACAACATGGGGAATATAACCAATATTTTATAATAACCATAAATGTATTATAGTCTTTAAAAATTGTGAATCACTATTCAGAAAACTAGATCATGGCATCTGGTCCCATCACTTCATGGGAAATAGATGGGGAAACAGTGGAAACAGTGTCAGACTTTATTTTTTGGGGCTCCAAAATCACTGCAGATGGTGATTGCAGCCATGAAATTAAAAGACGCTTACTCCTTGGAAGGAAAGTTATGACCAACCTAGATAGCATATTGAAAAGCAGAGACATTACTTTGCCAACAAAGGTCCGTCTCATGAAGGCTATGTTTTTTCCAGTGGTCATGTATGGATGTGAGAGTTGGACTGTGAAGAAAGCTGAGCACCGAAGAATTGATGCTTTTGAACTGTGGTGTTGGAGAAGACTCTTGAGAGTCCCTTGGACTGCAAGGAGATCCAACCAGTCCATCCTAAGGGAGATCAGTCCTGGGTGTTCTTTGGAAGGACTGATGCTAAAGCTGAAACTCCAGTACTTTGGCCACCTCATGCGAAGAGTTGACTCATTGGAAAAGACTCTGATGCTGGGAGGGATTGGGGGCAGGAGGAGAAGGGGACGACAGAGGATCAGATGGCTGGATGGCATCACCGACTCGATGGATGTGAGTCTGAGTGAACTCCGGGAGTTGGTGATGGACAGGGAGGCCTGGCGTGCTGCAATTCATGGGGTCACAAAGAGTCAGACACGACTGAGCGACTGAACTGAACTGAACTGATATTGTACACCTGTAACTTATATAACATTGAACAACTATACTTCAATAAAAATTTTTTTAAATATCATATGCTCTGAAGTGGTACTACTGTCCTTGATAGTCTGCAGTCTATACTGCATGTGACTCACTCCTCAATTTCAAACTCATCCTAACTCATCTATACCCTGTTTAATGAGATGGTGCAGAAATATCAGATTGGCTTAGAAGTTTCTAAATGCTTCCTCTTAAGTTCTGTACTTACCCCATATGACTCAGTGACAGTTTGTGGACTAATTAGTCCATGGACCATCCTGTGAATAGCACTGCTCTGAAACCTAGGCCCTAGTTTAACAAAAAAACCTAGTTTAAGGGGTGCACTACTCCTGAATTATAAGCTTGAATTTTTAGCTGCCTCCTGAATATATTTGTATGGATAATGACAATAGTATATTATTAAGCTATCATTAAAACTACCTAGTATTGGGAACCTAGCATGTGCCAGGAATACAACAGTAAGAGGTTTCTAGCTTTTCCAACCTTAAATTCTAGTGAGAGAAATGGATATTTAATTCTCACATCCCTTTGAAAAGTTGTCTTACCTTCATTTTACAGATAAAGAAATTGAAGCTTATAGAGGTTAGTTAATATGTCTGAGGACTCAGAACTAGTAACAGGTACATCAGGGACACAAAACCAGGTCTTACTGGCTGAACCCATGGCGATTCAGACCTGCAGTGTCGCTTGCAGTAGCCTCTAGGTCTTTAGTCTCTTACCCAGGGGTAAGTTTAGTCTCTTACCTAGACTTACCCAGTTGGGTGTTTATTCCTAAAGCATGAGTCATAGTAAACTATCTCCCTTCTTAGTTAACTTATACTTCATAAAATGGATCATAACATCAAGATGAGCTCTCACCAAGTAGTCACTGTGATCTCGTAGCATTTTATATTTGGAAAGTTGACCATAAATGTCTTCTTTAACAACAACAACAACAAAAAAGCATTTATTCTACAAATGTCTGTCTCAGAACTGTGCATAGTCTCTACATGGAGAAAGTTGTGCAAATGTGGTACCTAAGAAATAAAGTGATATAGGAGATCACCATCAGTACTTTTCCTGCTATGGTATGACCATGCACGATAAAATTATACCAGTTTTGTTTCACCCACATCAATTTTGATTCTGATTATAATTTTGTCTGATTGATTTAATTACTACTGAATGCCGCTTTAAATATTAAGCTCTAGTGATGATATAATGTAGCAGAGACTGGCTAATTGTTCACTATGCTATTTTTATTTCCCTTCTGGGTCCAGCAGATGCTCTTTCAGGGAGTGTAGACCATGTGGCTAAATTCTGGCCAATAGGAAGCAGGCAGAAGTCAGGAAGCCCACTTTTGGGTGTAGCCCATAATACCTTCCCCCTGACTTCTCCAGGTTCTCTTTCTTCCCGCTTCTGCTGGACAGAACCCAGAGGAGTCAACAGAGGACACTGGATGTAAGAAACTTGGGTCTTCGAATGACAGTGTGGAGGAGAAAACCCAACCCCTCCTCAACCTACACTGGACTATGCTGTGACATGTTTGCAAATTAAACTTACTGTATTAAGCTCCTGATCATTTTGGGTAAAAGTAGTAACTAATGTGCGGGCTTCCCTGATGGCTCAGAGGGTAAAAGAATATGACTGCAATGCGGGAGACCTGGGTTTGATACCTGGGTTGGGACGATCCCCTGGAGGAGGGCCTGGCAACCCACTCCACTATTCTTGCCTGCAGAATTCCACGGACAGAGGAGCCTGACGGGCTACAGTCCATGGGGTTGCAAAGAGTTGGACACGACTGGGCAACTAAGCACAGCACAGCACACAGCAACTAATGTGCATAAATAAGTAGATGAATAAAGAAAGGGTACATTAAATACCTAAAATGTGCACTTTCCAATGAACTCAGTCTGTGGTGAAAAACAGAATGTTCTGCACTCTAAATAGTGATTTGGATTTTCTAATAACAGCCTAGAGCTCTTTCCTGTTTGGATTTAGTCAAGCTCAGGTAACAGGGCTATAAATTTATGTGACTAAACATTTAGCAATGTTGACAAAACTGTGTCTGGTAATAGATGGTGCATCAGAATTAAACACTGTTTCTTCCTTACTCTTTAGTTTCATGTGTACATTTCCACTGGATGATACGCCCTAGTTTAAGTGGCCTTCATTAGTGACCATTTCACTAGCACTTCAGTCATTTATTTTATCTGTGGTTGCATTGTGTCTCCAAAATTATTTGGGTTTAGAGAATCTCCATAAATTGTATTTAATTTCACAGTTTCACTGATACGGCTTTTTGTTTCACTATTTTCAGTCCTCTAAAACTTTTCTTTTTGACTTAGCATTTTGTTATTAGCATGATTTTATTTGTGACCAATAGAGCAGTCCTTAAGACAAGCAGAATTAAAGTAAATGACATTTATATCTTAGAAGAACCAAAGAAATACATAGTTATCATTTTAGTGGAGTTACAGATTTCTGGTCATTGAGGGAAGAATTACACAAAGCTATGATTTAAACTCAGGAACAGGCTCTACAACACCTGCTCTTTTTGAAAGTTATGGAATCATGTTATGAACACTATTAACAGGGTTCAGCCTTCAGGTTACCCTTAGGGTTAAGAAGAAGAATCAGTGGAGTGATCTGGAAAGAAGCTTTCTTGGTGCAGTAGGAATCCTCAGTGCTCTAGGGTAGAACACCACTGTGGTTTGGGTGGACATAATATTTCCTCACTGGAAAGAATTAGAATTAAATATTAAAAATTATAAGTAAATAAACCCTGATAATTTACACTTTTAAGTTTAGAACAATCTATGTATATTTAAGTACTACTTGGAGAGTTTAAGAATTTGATATATCTAGGTATCTGGAAAACTGTGATTCCAATTTATAAAAAGTTAATTGGTTTAATTGATTTAGACCTCAGAGGGATAGTATAATTTTACTTGGATTATAAGCAATAATTGGATAAGAAAAGAACTTAATTTTACCCATTTTTATAAATTTAATTTAGTAGACATATAAGAATTATGTACGATAGGATGTTTGTTTGATAACCAGGTAAAGCACAAAAATTAAATGTATTAAATTACTGTTACAATTTCAAATGCTTAAAAGATTATTTAAGTTGTATAAATGCTATGAAAAGTGATTACTGACCTCTTCTGGATTTGTAAATGCAATAATAAGATTTATTATTAAGCCTGAAATCTTAAGAAAGAACAAAACTTTTTAGATTATAATTTAAAACATAAAAGAAAACAGAACAGGCTTTGAACAATCTTTTTAGGGCATGAAAGTCACCTCTAGGAATATCATAAAACTCCTATGAACATTTTTCTTCTGTTTTTTTCTATCATCCTACAGTTGCTCTTGGCACCAATACTTTCTTTTTCTTTTCGTATAAAAATACCATGCCCTTTTAAACTAAAGGAAAAGGTGATACTAAATAATAATTTGTAAAATATTTTGTAGATTGAAAATGAAAATTTGCTTTTTTTGAAAATCTCTCATGTGGTCATTTACTAGTATTACAGATATTTGCCTATAACACATGCAGAAACCTCCCTCTCATGCCATAAAAGCAACGGTAGTAGCAATGACCCATGAAAATAACACCAAAATGGTATAGAATTCACTCTTCTGCATGAGTAAGGCAAAAGAACAATAAACATGTGGCTGAATGGTTTTTTTTAATCCTTGGATTCTTAAAGTTGCTTCGTCCTTGGGATAATGGTCTTCAATCTCTTTTGTATAAACGTTGCAAATGACAGAAGATGATCTTTCCTAATCCAAACATCCTTGACACTGAGATGGCCAGTGTGGGGCTTCTGAGTCCATCTGGAGCAGAGAGGCTCTAACAGGGCTCTGCAAGCCCTCAATCTTCTGTAGATGCTCTGAGTGGACAGGCTGGGCTCCCTTCTTCAGCCAGAGTGGATTCACTTCTATTTCTTTTATAGACTGGAAATTTGGTCGGATTTCATTTGGAGAGTGGTTTCCACAGCTTTGCAGGTTTTGAAAATTACTGGGCCACAGTGTGTTTTTTCTAGAAACAGTGGCAACACTGTGTGAGTGAACACACATTATCCTAAAGATGGCAAGTCCCAGCAGGAAAAATAGAAATTACACGAGGAGATGGTTGTGGGACCATTGATCTGTTTTTCTAAAAAGTAAAGAACTTCACAAACACTGATTTGGGGAGGTTACTAGACCTTTAGCCAAACTGTGGGGGAACCCCCTTATTTACTTATTTCATTTAGAAATGGGATCCTATTGTTTTGCTTGTTTAATTAAAGACTCTCCCATGCTTTTATTCAGAAATCTCTCTCATTTTATTTGGCACCAAGGATGCACTATACCACCGTGAACCTGCAGGTTAGCTGAGGTTACTAATGCGGCAGAACAAACACTTTTATGCCTTCTTTCCTAGAACTCAACTACTACTGAGGCTAAAGTAACAAAAGAGAGCTTTTAGAAATTTAACTCAAAACTGGGAGGGAGACAGAGACTCAGAATAAAACACTGACAAACTACTAGCGGGAGGTTTTGGTTTTGCTCGTGTGTGTGTGTTTATAGTGCTAAAGTTCTTGCTGGTTTTTAGATGCTTTATTTTGTGGCCCTGCAGTCAGACTATCATGGGGTCTCTGATGCTATCCCACTCTACCCTCAAAGGCATGAAGGACCTTTCCCCCTGCCCCCTGCTCCATTTTATCCATCGGTAGATCCTCTAATGGCTGAGAATGACCCACAACTCAAGCCAGAGGTTGGATATAAAAGGAGGCAAGGCAGGGAATGAAATAAAAAGGTTAAAGATGACTAAGGGCGGGTGTTTAAGGGGGAAGGAGACATAGGGGGAGGGTCACAGGGTAATAAGTGGTGATCTGAGTCATGTGACATGCCCAGGCCTCTAGGATCATGACCTTGTGGCTAAGGATTTCCAAAACCTACTCCTCCTTAACTGGAAGAAGGAAGGATCCTTTCAGCGAAGAACTGAGTGAACATTCTTCAGGATTCCAAGTGAGTAAAATTATTGCATAACACTCAAGTGGTATTTTGGGGAAAATTTGAACCATAATCTTAAGATTTGGCAGAAATGCAGGCATGATTCCCCTCTCTGGGCTTTTATTTCATTGTTAAAAAATCATAACGACATGGAAATTTAGGGACACTAAGAGTCCAGCTGAAAGGATTATATGAAGGATTATATGGTCTCTTATTTTCCTTTTGAAATTCAAGTCGAAGTAATATTCATGGCATTCGGTCCCATCACTTCATGGCAAATAGACAGGGAAACAATGGAAATGGTGACAGACTTGATTTTCTTGGGCTCCAAAATCACTGCAGATGATGACTGCAGCCATGAAACTAAAAGATGCTTGCTCCTTGGAAGAAAAGCTATGACAAACCTAGACAGCATATTAAAAAGCAGAGACATTACTTTGCCAACAAAGGTCCATCCATCAAAGCTATTGTTTTTCCAGTAGTCATGTATGCATGAGAGTTGAACCATAAAAAAAGCTGAAGGCCGAAGAATTGATGCTTTTGAACTGTGGTGTTGGAGAAGACTCTTGAGAGTCCCTTGACTGCAAGGAGATCCAACCAGTTAATCCTATGGGAAATCAACCCTGAGTATTCATTGGAAGGACTGAGGCTGAAGCTGAAACTCAAATACTTTGGCCACCTGATGAGAAGAACTGACTCATTTGAAAAGACCCTGATGCTGAGAAAGATTGACGGCAGGAGGAGAAGGGGACAACAGAAGATGAGACGGTTGGATGGTATCACCGACTCGATGGACATGAGTTTGAGCAAGCTCCGAGAGTTGGTGATGGACAGGGAAGCCTGACATGCTGCAGTCCATAGGGTCACAAAGAGCTGGACACGACAGAGCAACTGAACTGAACTGATACAACTAAGGAAACTGAGGCTTAGAAAGGCTGACTAACTTATACAAGGTCAAAGTGAGTGATAGAGGAGGCAGGTAAAACTGTGTACGTCTGAGGTCACTGCCTATGCTCATATCAGCTGGTATGATCATCTGCTTGGTATATATATGGTAGGAAAGCATGAGCTTTCTGCTATGCTCATTTTTTACCATCACCCTGCTTATGAACTTTTATTTCCTTCCCTTTTCCTAAGCTAAGTGTCATGAGATATGAATCATAAATCACATGAAGAGCCAAGGAAAGGCAATATTCAGGGTTCAATTCCAGAATGTCTGCCCCTTCCACCACCATTGAAAAGTATACAGACAATAAATGCTGGAGAGGGTGTGGAGAAAAGGGAACATTCTTGCACTGTTGGTGGGAATGTAAATTGATATGGTCACTATGGGAGATGGTATGGAGATTCCTTTAAAAACTAGGAATAAAGCCACCATATGACCCAGCAATCCCACTCCTAGGCATATACTGTGAGGAGACCAAAATTGAAAAAGACATGTATCCCATTGGTCATTGCAGCACTTTTTGCAATAGCTAGGACATGGAAGCAACCTAGATGTCTGTTGGCAGATGAATGGATAAAGAAGTTGTGCTACATATACACAATGGAATATTACTCAGCCATAAAAGGAACACATTTGGTCAGTTCTGACGAGGTGGATGAACCTAGAACCTATTATACAGAATGAAGTGAGTCAGAAAGAGAAAGATAGATATCGTGTTCTAATGCACATAAAAGGAATCTAGAAAAATGGTTCTGAAGAATTTATTTACAGATCAGCAATGGAGAAACAGACACAGAGAATAGAGTTGTGGACACGGGGAGAGGGGAGGAGAGGGTGAGATGTTTGGAAAGAGCAACACAGAAACTTATATTACCAAATGTAAGATAGATAGCCAATGGGAATTTGCTGTATGTCTCAGGAAACTCAAACAGTGGCTCTATATCCACTTAGAGGGGTGGGATGGGGAGGTAGATGGAAGGGAGGTTCAAAAGGGAGGGGATATATGTATACCTATGGCTGACTCATGTTGAGGTTTGACAGAAAACAGCAAAATTCTGTAAAGCAATTATCCTTCAATAAAAAAAAAGTAAATTAAAAAAAAAAGTCCGCTCCTTCCAGATTCATGCCCCCCACAGTCACCCTTGCTTGTTCTGTTTACATGCCTCCCCCTTCTAGCTTCCCAGACCCTGAAGAAAGCCTCTATTCACTCACTGGGCACCTGTGCAGAGCCTTGAGGGGTGGGTGGCTGCTGTCAGGACACAAATCCATTGCTCAACATTCATTCCAAATGGGACTTCACTTTTGGCAAAGCCCATACGGCCTGACCATATGTATGGGTGTCTTTATAGTAAACATATTTTTAAAACAAATATGTGAGCATCGTTTTCTTTCCTTAGCTGTCTTATGTTACAGTCATAGCAGGTGGCATAATGGTGGCATCTAGTTCAAAAATAATGCTGTTGCCTTTTTTTCTCTTTGAGGTTGTCATGTATTTGCTTTGATGGTGGCTTGCTAAGGAGGGTATTGTTGAAAAACAAAGGCTTTCAAGTCAGGGAGAGGTGGCTCTAAATTCTAGCTTTATTATTCACTTGTTTAAATATATGTATGTAAGTGTTGGGATAAAGCAATGAATAAAACAAGGACTACTCCCCTCAAAGAGCATTTGAGGGGAATGAGATGGACATTAAACAAGATAAATGAGAAAAAAATACAGTATGTTAGCTGGTGAAAAGTGCTAAGGAGACAAAGCAAGGAGGGGATAGAAAATGTTAAAACTAACTAGTAGGGGGCAGTTAGGGGAGGGATGGATTGGGAGTTTGGGATTAGCAAATGCAAACTATTGTATACACGTATATGTATACACGTATAACTGAATCACTTTTCTGCACACCATAAACACAACATTGTAAATCAATTCTGTATTGATAGAGTAGTATTTTTAAAAAACTGTGTAGTCACAAATGTTGTATATTAATGCATGAGTATGGATTCTAGAAGGACGGTACTGATAAACCTGTTTGCAGGGCAGCAGTGGAGATGCAGACATGGAGAACAGACTGTGGGCACAGTGTGGGAGGGAGAGAGTGGGGCGAACTGAGAGAGCAGCATGCAAACATATACACTGCTATATGTAAAACAGATAGCCAGTGGGAATTTTCTGTGTGACATGGGGCGCTCACCAGTGCTCCATGACAACCTGGAGGGGTGGGATGGGGTGGGAGACGGGAGGGAGGATCCGGAGAGTGGGGACACGTGTGTGCCTGTGGCTGATTTACGTTGCTGTGTGGCAGAGACCAGCACGGTGTGGTAAAGCAATTATCTTCTAATTTATAAAAAAGTAACCATTAAAAAAAACCTGTCTAGTCAGGAAATATTTAACTGAGAAAATACCATTTGAGACAGATTTGAAGGAGGTGAGGCATTGGATGTGTATGCGTTAGTTTGTGTGATACTAGTAAAGTGAAAGTGAAAGTTTCTCAGTTGTGTCTGACTCTGTGAAACTCTCCAGGCCAGAATCCTGGAGTGGGTAGCGGTTCCCTTCTCCAGGGGATCTCCCCAACCCAGGGATCAAACCCAGGTCTCCCTCACTGCAGGCGGATTCTTTACCAACTGAGCCATGAAGGAAGCCCAAGAATACTGGAGAGGGTAGTCTGTCCCTTCTCCAGTGGATCTTCCTGACCCAGAAATTGAACCAGGGTCTCCTGCATTGCAGGTGGATTCTTTACCAGCTGAGCTACCAGGGAAGCCCAATATTAGTAAAGATTAGATATTAGTAAAAGTTACCTAAGTGTCCACATACTTGATTTCCTCAGCTCTGAAATGGGAACAAAAACTACCTGGTTGATTTGTTCTGAGGATCTGGCCTGGCCACTGACTAGGAGCATGACAACAGCTATTATTACTGTATCCATCATCATCACCATCACCAGCAGCAGCATAGTCATTATAAATAGCCACTTGCTGGAACTAGAAATAGGTTATTTATACGTTTATTATCCCCAAACGACCCGGCTAAGGAAACTCGGATGATAGTTTACTTCTGAAGACTGAATGAAGTACTCTAGCGTTGGGAAAGGGTCACGTGGGTTAAATATTTCTATCAAGCAGAGACTTGGCAGGAAATAAAGGTCCCCTTCAGTTGGATAATTCGAGGGCAAGAGAGCCTGGGGAGCAGTGCATTGGGCCAGTCTCCCAGGGAACAGAGCAGGTGGAGATGGCTGGTGGAGAGGACCAGAGGGGCCACAGAACATTCTTTGTAAGGCTGAAGGGCAAATTAATCCTAATTCCCAGGTTTCACTGGGAGCCTCATCATCACCATCATTCTCTGTATTGAGAACAAGCAACTTGAGTTCTCTCCTTCCTCACATGTTCTTTTAATCATATTTGTTGTTCTCCTTTGGGTTGATCTTCTTACCACAGGCAAAGTCCAAGGTTTGCTTGGGGGTTTCAAAAGAAAACTAGATGAAATAAAAAAATAAAACCCAGTTGTATGTAAAACCAGAGACCGTAAGACAACCTAGCCAATTTCTACCCAGAGTCAGGCACTGGAGACAAGGGTGAAACACTCAGCTTCTCACTCATCAACGTGAAATAGGCCAGGCCAGAGGGGTCCTGACCAAGACCACAGGAGTTTCGCCGTTTAATATTTTAAAAGAAGTTTAAGCCATGATATTAAGTAGAAGAGTCAGATATGAAACCAAATACAATGTTAGTCGTAAAATATATGTATATGAATTGAAAGTGAAAGTTGCTCAGTCGTGTCCAACTCTTTTCGACCCCATGGCCTATACAATCCATGGAGTTCTCTAGGCCAGAATACTGGAGTGGGTAGCTATTCCCTTCTCCAGGGAATATTCCCAACCCAGGGATCAAACCCAGGTCTCCCTCACTGCAGGTGGATTCTTTACCAGCTGAGCCACAAGGGAAGCCCAAGAATAGGGGAGTGGGTAGCCTATCCCTTCTCCAGAGCATCTTCCTGACCCAGGAATCAAACCAGGGTCTCCTGCATTGCAGGCGGATTCTTTACCAGTTGAGCTATCAGGGAAGCCAATATGCACTGAAACGAGACTAAAAAGAAATAAACTATTTCCACTATTTGTGTCTGTAGATGGTGATGATTTTTTTCTTAACCCCTTTTGTATTTTTCTAGGTTTCATCAATGAACATGGATTTTCTTTTTAATTTAGAAAGATGGTAATGATGATCCTATACACAAGGCAGCAAAAGAGACACAGATGTAAAGAAAAGACTTTCGGACTATGTGGGAGAAGGCAAGGGTGGGATGATTTGAGAGAATAGCATTGAAACATGTATCTTACCATAAGCAAAATAGAGGACCAGTGCAAATTCGATGCATGAAGCAGGGCACCCAAAGCTGGTGCTCTGGGACAATGCAGAAGGATGGTGGGGAGGAAGGTGGGAGGGAGTTCAGGATGGGGGGACACATGTGTACCTGTGGGTGATTCATGTCGATGTATGACAAAAACCACCACAACATTGTAAAGAAATTATCCCCCAATTAAAATAAATTAAAACAAACAAAAAATCAGTGAGTTATTTTTCTTTAAAGATTTCTCTTTCTAATAAAGGGAAAATTGTTTCCTATAATTCACATCTCTGCTTAAAACTTCAATAATAGTTACAACCTTCATTTTTGGAAAATTCTCATCTCAGATTATTAAAAAAAGAGACTCACTAAACTGATTATTTTCCTTTTTTAAGATCATTATTTTACAAATTATTTTTAAAAAGAGCATGCTAAGTAGTTTAAATATTTCCTCTATACTGGTTTAATCTGTTCAGTGCTTATAATAGTAGTGTTAGTCACTCAGTTGTGTCGACTCTTTGTGACCCCATGGATTATAGTCCACCAGGCTCCTCTGTCCATGGAATTCTCCAGGCAAGAATACTGGAGCAGGTTACCATTCCCTTCTCCAAGTTAGTGCTTATATCTAACACAAAGGTATACTTCGGGAGCTTCAGTCCATGGATTTCAAATTCATCTTCATCAGCTACTAAAATTCTTAGACTGTAGATTTTTTATTTTACAATTTTATCATTTTCTATTGTAGATTTACAGTAGATGATTGTAAGACATTAAATATAATTTAATTGATAATCATTTCCTTATACTGCATTAACTACAGAGTGGATCTAGAGAGATCACTGTTTCAGCTTTTTTTCTTTACTTTGCACTAATTCTGTTCAGGTCAACAAACTATTTCTGAGCAGTTGGCAGTGTGCCTGGCACTAAGTTAGGTGTTGGGGATGCAGAGAAGAAAAGACAAGCTGCCTGCTCTTAAAGAGAAGTAGCAATGAAGACGGACGTGCAAGGAGATGATTTCAGTCCCGAGTGGTGAGTGCACGTGTTGTTCAAGACAGTACCTCTTCAGTGGAACTGTGCTCCCCTTCTAAAGGGACCACCTTCTTGCAAGTTGCCAAGAAGCTGCAAGCTGTCTTTGGTAGTGGAATGCAGAAGGTAGACAGTGAAGAATAAAACTATCCTAAAGAAATTTGGGTTTCATTTTGAAAAACGCAGAATGCTCTGGAGATGGGCTGTTTTGGTGTGGCTGAACGACGGCAGGTGATGAGCAGTAGCGCAAAGGATGCAGGTGGAGCTGGTACTCAGGTGGGATGTGCTGGTTAGGTCAAAGGCAGATCATCGTGGGGTCTGCTCTACTTGGTTGGGGCTTGTGCTGTACCACTCACTAAGCATTTTGACTACCTTCCCTGCATGGAAGATGTATGTGTACCCTGAATAGCTATGTCAGGGGACAGATACTTTTTTCATTGTTCTCTTAAAACTGTTTATGTTTAGGCACTGAGCATAAATTCTTATAATGGAATGATGTGATAATTTTTAGCCCAGTATGACTTAATTTGGGGGCTTAGATTTGCAATACTTGATTGCATTAGAATAATCCAGGAATTGACATCACACACTGCTCTATTTAAAACAGATAACCAACAAGGACCAGTGCAGGGAACTCTGCTGAATGCTCTGTAACAACCTAAATGGAAAACAAATTTGAAAATGAATAGATACATGTGTATGTATAATGATCAGTTTGCTGTACATCTGAAACTAATACAACATTGCTAATTAACTACAATTCCATGGCACCCCACTCCAGTACTCTTGCCTGGAAAATCCCATGGATGGAGGAGCCTGGAAGGCTGCAGTCCACGGGGTCGCTGAGGGTCGAACACGACTGAGCGACTTCACTTTCACTTTTCACTTTCATGCATTGGAGAAGGAAATGGCAACCCACTCCAGTGTTCTTGCCTGGAGAATCCCAGGGACGGGAGAGCCTGGTGGGCTGCCATCTATGGGGTCGCACAGAGTCGGACATGACTGAAGTGACTTAACAAGCAAGCAATATAAAATAAAAATTAAAAAAATAAGTGACACTGAAAAGAAAAAAAAAAAGAATGGTTCAACGTGTAGACCATCTTTTTACAAACAGTCTTCAGGAAATTTTTGGTAAATTTTACCTGGATATATAACCCAATTTTAATCCTTTTGACATAATTAAATCATTATCCCTAAACCTATAAATGCTTTAAAAAAAACTTTAATCTTTTATAATCATATGAAGTTTGCCTTAAGAAACCTCTCTTTACTGCTTATAATAAGAGCCCCTAAATATTTTAAAAGCTTCTTTGTCTGGTAAAATGGGAAGTCCAGATTCCAAACCTATGAAAACTTTGCCAGGCTGTCCAGCTGTCCCGGCCACTCTTTTAGAATCCTAAAAGCTGTCTGAGATCTGGAGGAGATCTGAAACAACTGGGGCTCAAAGTGCCGTGGAAATCACAGATTGGCCACACTTGACTCTGGTTTCATCCTGTCACAATTACTGTAAACCATTCCTGTCAGCCGAAGGCTGAAGTCTCAGCTGACTTTCCACAGACGCAAACCATGGTAATGACTTTTTCTGCCAATTCTCCATCCTAAGTTAATAAGTGAGAAATTTTAGGGCCCCTGGGGTAGTATTCTCTATTTAGGAGTGAAAATGGCTTTTTATCTGCCACCTCTGCCTGGCCTCCCCCACCCCCATTCCTCTCTTCCTAGAACAAAGATTTAGACCACCAGGATTGCAGTACTAGTTACAATATCAACACTGATAAGAAACTTAATTAGCAGAAGGGGAAAATGTAGTAGTAAAGATGAAAGGAAAGCCTCCAAGCTTTGGAAATGCTTAGGTAATAGCTAATATTTGTAAAGCCATCCACAGTTTACTCAGCTGCTTGACATGCATAACCACCTTATTTAATCCTTGCACCAGTCCTGACAGGTGGTTGCTAATCTCATCTTTACAGGTAAGGTAAAATGGAGCAGTTAAATCCAGCCAGCGGCAGTCATCGTCCCCTCAGACCCAACTCCCTTGATCATGACACACTTTATGCAGAACCATAGCTGCCTCATGGACCATGGGCACCAGTCCTGAGGAGGCCAACCCAGCTTTAGCCAAAGGAGAACTCCTGATCAGACAGAGCATGGAATGTAGAAAGTATGGTACTGTGAAGAGGTGGGAGAATGTGCAGGCTGATGGGCTCTGAGAATGGTAACCATCACTGAAGTCTGTGTCCTGGCATCAGACACACAGCACATTCACTGACCAGCACCCTTACAAGGATTAAGGATGTGATGAGCATAGCAGGAAGCCACCAGTCCTATGGGGCCTTTATCAGACCCCAGTGGGAGCTGAGGCTGGCAGATTGGGGCCACCCTGACCAGTGCTCTGATTTGGGTACTGGCATTAGTGAAACCGTACACTGGACCTTACACACTCAAAGCCCATAAGTACATTAAGAACAACCAACTCTGTTTCGCAGAGTTCCAGGGAAACCACAGATGTGGAAACAACTTGCTGACAGCCCCATGGACTGAGAATCGCACAGACACAGGCACAGGGAGGGACTAGAACAACCACGGCAGGTGGAAAATCCACCCGTCTAACCTATGGACCCTCCCCAGATTTGCACATGGAACTCATGAGGAGGCAAGAAGAACTGTACCTCTGCAGAGAACTCTTGAAACTTACAAATTACTTTCCACCAATCACTTCCCAGCCCATCCCCCTCTTCCATGATAAATATCCCACTCAACAGGTGATGGGGAGAGAGATCTGACTATTGCCTCCTGTCTCCTTGTTTGGCCACCCTGCAATAAAGCCTTTTCCTCTGTCCGCAAAACACCGTTGCCTTGGTGTTTGGTCTTTCTGTTTCCCAGCAGGCAACAAGTCCACTTGCTTAGTTACATTAGGTAGAGGAAGCAGCTATGGCTGAACCACAGTCTGGTACAGAGGAAACCTAGGAGACAAATAATCTGACAGTGTCTTCTTGCCAAAGCCCAGTGAGAAGTCAGAGGTCACAAGAACCTGGGTGAATCCATCTCTATAGCTCTGCTTTCCAGGGCACAAAGCAGGCTGAGGTGAATGGAAAGTGGACGAAGCGCAGGCAGGAAAAATAGAGAATATCTAAGACAGAGGCAGTTTTAAGACAAATGTCATGTTATCCTGCCCTTGAAGACTCCATTTCCTGGTAAGAACTTGAAAGAGGCAAGTGAGACTTCAGGATTCTTCCTTCTTTTTTTCCTAACTCCCACTTCCTTATCTCAAACAGTTGACTATCTGGAAATTGCTAGATGCTTTGGGGGATTGAACATAAAGGTAAATGCAAATTGCTGGTAGTCCACTAGAAGAAATCCATGTTATGATGATAATGTAGACTGGCATTCAACATTCATCCCACTTTCTTTCAAGCATGCCTTTTTATACTACAAAGCCTGAAAAGTGAAATAAAAGCAAAAGAAAAACTGCATTTCCCAGATTCTATTGCAACTAGGTTCTGGATGTGACCTAGATTCAAGCACCCATATGCTCTTGAGGGAAATTAAGAAAGCACAAGTAAACTAGAATCTGTAGCATCTTCTCTGTGACCATGGTCATTGAGTTGTTGGTCTTGGGTGTTTAGAGATGGAGTCCCCGGCATCTATTCTGCTGGTGCAGTTTGCAGCCAAAATGGTGTGGTTCTAGGGCTGGGACAGCCCCCAGATCCTGGTGACTTCCTGATCACAGTGGCTTCCCAGTCATGGCAGTGGGGATGTAATTCAAGAGTCAGTGGTTTTTTGATCACAGAGGAGGCAGCAGCAAATTTAGTGGGTTGGCTCTGCTATGTGGTTCAATCTAAAATTTTTTTTCTTTCATCCTCCTAACAATTTGGCAAGTCATTTAATATCCTACAAAAGATTTCTTCCTGCTTAAACTACATTCTGTCTTTGCAATTAAACTTTGATTGCTACAGAAATAAATGAAAATGCAAAGTAGAGAAGGGTAAGCACTGCTACAGTACTATGCAAATCTCGAAAGAACTAGACATTAGGCTTATGTTATGGAGATATAGAGAAAATTTTCCTTCATGGAATCTGAGACCTCTTGACAAACTCATGGAATGAGTTTTCCTTTTCCAGAGAAGCAGATGAAATTAACAGACACTGTGACTATTGTCTATTATATTTAATAAAGCACACAAGTCTGTGTATCTATTCCCAGAGATGGGCTCCAAGTCTGTATGAGGAAAGAGAAATACTACATGTTCAAATCCCCTGGCAATAGCCCCTTTCAATTTTAGAAATCAGACTTGCTTGCTTTTTAAGTGTCTGTTAAAAATTTTTTTTAAATGTTTGTCAGAAACTTCAATAATGCTATTGAAATTAAATTTCTTCTCTGAGGGAAACAATAAAAGGAATCAGGGCATTTCACTGTCTACTTCTGTTACTGTTACCAATTGGTGTTGCATAGCAAAATACCCCCAAATTTAGTGACTTAAAATAATAATCATTTTATTGCATATCATGATTATTTTGGTCATAAATTTGAACTGGGCTCAGCTAGGTGATTTTTCTGTTCTAAATAACATTGATGGAGGTGACTTGGTAATATTTAGGTAGTAGAAAGACTGGATTAAAGGGTACAAAATGGGTCCTGGTCCGGACGACTGGGGGGTTGAGCTGTCTACTTGAGCACCTGTACTTGGCCTCAGAGTAGTCAAAATTCTTACCTACTGCGGTAGGGCTCCAAGAGAAGTTGTCCAGTGAACAAGGGAAAGCTGCATGACCTTAACAATCTAGCCTCAGAAGTTATGCAGCAACACTTCTGTGTTGCTTTATTTGTCCAAGTAGTCACATATCCATCCATATTCAAAGAGTGGGGACTTAGATGCTACTTTAGATGGGAGGAGTGTCAAAACATTTGCAGCAAGGCTTTGGAAATATCCCAATCCCCCTACGTCACTCTGCTTTACCTGTGTCTCTAGGAAAATCCCCCATTGCTAAGCCATGCTAGAGTGGTCTAACCACTTGAAGAATCTCACCTTTAAATCAAGGACTAGAAGTAAAAAAGGTATGAGTACTCCTAACGTTGTGTTTAATAGGGAATTAAGAGTGAAGTTTTTTAGCTGGCTTGTTGATGTCTTCCCATTTTCATTGCATTAAGTGAGGAAAGAAGCTCACTTTTCACAGTCCTTAGGATGGCATGTATCAAAGCAGAAACTTGGGCACATAAGAGTAAAGTGTTGCTATAGTGATGAGTTAAAGTATGTTCCCAAGATCAAGACCAAAGCCCAGGTTCTATAACTGGATCATAACATCAAAGCAGATTGAGTATCAGTACCTATTTCAGTCTGTGTCACCTGAGTAAGATTATTTTCATATCCTCCTGGGTAACTACAAGGTTTTAGAACCAACAAGGCTCAGCATGGTGTTGTGTCCTTTGCTTCTGGGCCAGGACACAGGGTTGTTCAGCAAGCTGTTGATTCTCAATAGTCAACACTGATGAACATACATTTGTTGAGTAGATACTTTGTGCCAGGCACTGCACAGGTTCCAGGGTAGCTGTAGAGAATCAGATATTGTCTTTGCCCTGCAGGGGCTCAAGTCTAATGGAGGAGACAGATGAACAAACAAATAACCACAATATCATGTGAAAAAAATCATATAATTTAGTTCAGGGCTAAATGGATGAGGAGTACAGAGAAAGGAGTAATCAGTTTTAAATCCTGACATAAAAGCTAATATTTCAGGTAAGTTTTTTTAGGTAGAGAAGGTAGAAGGAGCCTCTTGGATAGAAGAATCACCCTGTGAACAGTGTGGACTGTGTTACAGTACCTGTTATTTACAGGGAACACCAAAGAATTGATGCTTTTGAATTGTGGTGCTGGAGAAGACTCTTGAGAATTTCTTGGACAGCAAGGAGATCAAGCCAATCGTTCCTAAAGGAAATCAACCCTGAATATACATTGAGAAGACTGATGCTAAAAGCTGAAGCTCCAATACTTTGGCCACCTGATGAGAAGCGCCAACTCACTGGAAAAGACCCTGATGCCAGGAAAGATTGAGGACAGGAGAAGAGGGCAACAGAGGATGAGATGGGTGTATGGCATCGCGAACTCAGTGGATGTGAGTTTGAGCAAACTCCAGGAGATGGTAAGGGACAGGGAGCCTGGCATGCTGCAGTCCATGAGGCCACAAAGAGTAGGACATAACTTAGGGACTGAACAACAACAGCAACAATTTACAGGGATTAATGGGTAGTCCTGTGAGATTGGAGTATGGATTCTAGGAATGGAGGAGGGAGTGAGACATAAAGCTGGAAGGAAAATTCTGGCTGGTCTTTGTATTTCAGGCTGAGGAGTTGGAAGTTTTACCCATAGAAAATACTGAAGGATGCGAGAGGGTAGAAAATGTGGAGAGACACAAAAGCAATACTAGCTATTTTTAATTAGAAAAGCCAAAATTTGTCCCACTCCTTGGAGTTTTGTCATCTTTGATATTTTGGAAAATCTCCACTGAAGCCAGGCTCCAAATGGAAATTTTAGACTTTCTCTTGTGTTTCTATTTCTTTTAAAGTTTAAAACTCTACAATTGCTGCCATGTTCCATCCATTTAAGACAAGATTACCTACTAAAAATAATCTGAAAGGCAAAGAGCATGGCTTAGCCAGTTTCTCTGTCATGTCCCTCACTACAAAGTAAAGGCTAGATCAACAAACATACAAAATCCTTTTTGTTCCCGGCAGAAGAATTAAATGGTCAACTTTGTGTTGATGGAATTTTTTTTCCTACACATGGTACAAGCCATCTCTTAGAGGCAAATCAGTCAAATCACGTCTTGAAACCACCCATACATATTTGTGCAGCCAGAAGTGAGAGGTGTGGGTGGCAGGGGATTGTAGGTGACTCAGTATATCTGGCATCTTGGTCAGAAGTTTCTCTCGGCTGATGGCAGAGGTATTGCTGCCATAATAGGTGCTGCTTATGAACTGCCACCAAATCATTGTGTGTGCTGTTTGAGATCTGTTTTCAGGTTAGTCAACCTGTAGGATGATGCAGGTTTTTAAGTTTTTTCCAGTTCACTCAGCAGGGATGGCCTTCCAGACTTGATCTCCTGCTAGCGCCTTAGGTATCTGACTCAGGTTACTTGCAGCAAGTCTTCCTAGGAGTTTCGATATCCCAGGTATTGACATAAGCCACTGGACATTAAAATTTTTTTAAGTAGCTCAATCACAGGTGTAGCAAGACACCCAACGTGTGTTAGTTGCTCAGTCATGTCCTATTCTTTCAGACCCCATGGACTGCAGCCCACCAAGCTCCTCTGTCCATGGGATCCTCCAGGCAAGAATACTAGAGTGGGTTGCCATGCCCTTCTCTAGGGGATCTTTCTGACCCAGGGATCGAACATGAGTCTCCTGCATTACAGGCAGATTCTTTACTGTCCCTGGTGGCTCAGAATCCACCAGGGACAGTGGTGGATCCACTTGCAATGCAGGAGACCCAGGTATTCTTGCACTCCAATATTCTTGCCTGGAGGATCCCATGGACAGAGGTACCTGGAGGGCTACAGTCCATGGGGTCACAAAGAGTAAGACACAACTGAGCGACTAACACATATACCCAATGTGGCGAACACTAATTTTCCTCCCTTAATCCCCTTTAAGTGAAGCTGCCACACAGATGGGCGCTATTTCAATGACTATTGTGTCTTTCCAGCTGGGGCTGTACCCAGTTGCCTCGCTCAGGGCTTTGGGGACGCTCTACCTGCTTGGCCCTTATGAGTAAGGAACACAGATATTACTGGGAACAAATAGGCAAACTGGTGTAAGGGCCAAGGAGATTCGAAGAAGAGGGAGGGGGCACCAACCCTCTTTCCTTAATGTTAATATTATACCTCCAAGGGTTTAAACTGGTCTCATTTCAAGGCCATCAAGCTGGAGGGCACTCAATCCTGAAGAGAAACCAGTGGAAAGGCAGTCTGGTCTAGTGGTTGAGATTTTCCCCAGGGCTTGATTGTCATGGGAGCAGTCCACCTGTGGCTAAGGTTACAGACCCTCCTTTCCCAGCCACTCTGTCACTGCTGGTGGCCCTGGGAAAATAACAGAGAGTGAGTGCAAGCTGAAAGAGCTGTGGAACTAAAGAGCTATAATATGGAAGTTAGGCCCACTTCTTCATTTTGCACCCGTCTTCCTGCTTCCTTCAAAGAAAGTATTACCTATGCCTTTATCATCAAAGCAGAGGCTCTGAGCAGAGTGTGGGACTGCCTCTTTTTCTTGGGGGTGGGGCTTTATAATTTATTTCTTTATCTACCTACTTACCTACCTATGTATTTACTTATTTTTCAGTACTCTTACAAAGATCTTTATCATATGTGTTCTTAAACACTTCTCTACATGCATTATAGCATGTCCATTGCATTGGACCACCTCTTCTTGTAGGAACCTCAGTAACAGCTGCAGAAAAGGCACAAATCCAGTGCACAACCAAGCATATTCTCTGTGAGGCAACGGGATAGGTATTAAATTGAATAACCCCCTGGAGCTTTTGGCTTATAAAGAAAAAACTCTACAAGGGAAGAAATCATTCCAGTATTACGTGAGGCTTTGAGTTATTAATTTGAATAGTAAAAGAGGATATATTGTACAACAAAGGGAATATAGCCAATATTTTATAATAACTATAAATGGAATATCAGCTTTAAAAACTGTGAATCACTATACTGTACATG
Organism: Bos javanicus; assembly: GCF_032452875.1. Lineage (NCBI taxonomy): Eukaryota > Metazoa > Chordata > Mammalia > Artiodactyla > Bovidae > Bos > Bos javanicus. The sequence continues at coordinate 45,211,260 of NC_083872.1, read as the reverse complement.
TGTAACTTACATAATATTGTACAGCAACTATGCTTCAACTAAAAAGTTTTTTAAAGTAAAAAGAAAAAGTGTATACTCTTATTTTGCACTCTGATGGTGATGGCAAGATGCATCGGTTATAATATAAACTACTTAAACCATAAGAAACATTGTAGGATTCAAATGAAAGGAAATGAGATTATTGGAACAAAGATTTTGAAACTCCGTGTTCTTAAGCACAGAGGTCTTAAGCATGGATTCTTTCTAAGATGTTGAACAGTTCGAATTCAGGAGTTGTATGGGTGGTGTGTTCTCTAAAGAATGTGTATTTTTTATATATGATCCTATACCTCTTAGACTAATCAGTGGATTTTCCCCATTGGTGGGCCAAGAGGAGAAAGACAGCTTTTAATAGGGTGATTTACCTCATATATACTTAGCAACCTCATGGAGATCAAAGAGGCTAAATGGGTTTCAAATATTTATTCATGTGTTAAATCCGACTGAGATGCTCAAATTCACTTCTTTCTCTTCATGTAAGTGAAAGGATAGCTAATAATAATAGTGAACACTAGTTTTTATTTAGCACTTATTATGTCAATCACTATGCTAAGGATTTCATGGGCCATCTCACTTAGTTCTACATTAGACTTTACTTTCTAGACATAAAAAGTTATTCTCCCAGGGCGCTCTGGGCTGGTGCACTGGGACGACCCTGAGGGATGGGATAGGGAGGGAGGTGGGAGGGGGTTTCAATGGGGGACACACGAACACCCATGGCTAATTCATGTCAATGTAAGGCAAAAACCACTACAATATTGTAAAGTAATTAGCCTCCAGTTAAAATAAATTAATTAAAAAGAAAAAAGAATAAAAAGGAACACATTTGAGTCAGTTATAATGAGGTGGATGAACCTAGAACCTATTATACAGAGTGAAGTGAGTCAGAAAGAGAAAGATAAATACTGTATTCTAACACATACATATGGAATCTAGAAAAATAGTATTGAAGAATTTATTTACAGGGCAACAATGGAGAAACAGACATAGAGAATATACTTATGGACATGGGGAGAGGGGAGGAGAGGGTGAGATGTATGGAAAGAGTAACATGGAAACTTATATTACCATATGTAAAATTGACAGCCAACAGGAATTTGTTATATGGCTCAGGAAACTCAAACAGGGGCTCTGTATCAACCTAGAGGGATAGGATGGAGAGGGAGATGGGAGGGAAGTTCAAAAGGGAGGGGACATATGTATACCTATGGCTGATTCATGTTGAGGTTTGACAGAAAACAGCAAAATTCTGTAAAGCAATTATCCTTCAATAAAAAATAAATAAATTTAAAACAAACAAACAAAAAAAGTTAGTCTCCTAATAGATCAATTGTCACTGATATTTTTTTAAGTGAAACAATTACAAAACAAATCCATAAGTCTCCTGAATTACAGAAAGGTCTTTACAAATGCAATAAGATATTAAAATGGAACTATTCCAGACTCATTTCTGGCTGAGGTCCCAAGATTATGGGTACCAAATACGCCTCCATTTTGAAGTGAGACTGCACGGCCTAGCTATGCAGGACCTGCAAAGGAACTGCGCTGGAATTGGGTATGAAAGTGTTGATGTGGCCAGAAATCTGGAGATTAGAAGATTCTTTCAGAAAGAGGATTTACGTGTGAGTCCCACAGCCCCCACTGTCCCCTCACTGGAAGGGGTTGAGAGAGGGGGGCTTCAAGGAGAGATTGATGTTTGCGGTATATAACAGACCAGGTCTGTTTCCCACCTAAGGAATGTTGAGGGCAATGGTCTCACTCAAGCAGAATCTGGAAGTAGAATAGGGGCTATGGTGTAAGTAGTGACTGTGTTCCTAGGACAGAGGGTCCTAATGGGCCAGGAGGAAGAGCCGGAGAGCTGCTATCTTAGATTCTGCCATGAGGAGACACTGATTAGCAGAGAGATGCTCAAAATATACAGTCCACGGCCACAGGCTGAGCGAGGGGTGCTATCTAGGAGCTGCAAGTACCCATGGTGAGAAGCCACAGGTGAGAGATCTGTTGTGATGAGGGGTCAGCTGGGTCTCCAAAGAGCCCATGAAGAAACTCACAAGAGACCAGCTTTAAATACTGTTCAAGGCTGAAGAAAGTCAGCATCACACAAGTGCCATTCAGGGAAAATCTTTCCTGCCCACACCCACTGTTTCCCTCCTGACAGAGTTGACTAATGGGCAGGGTGGAGTCAGAGGGTAAGGAGAAAGGAGACTGATCACAGACTTTCCACAGACTCTTCCCACCTACTGCAGGCCTAGATGGGGGAGTGCAGAGCCTTTAACTTTGATGTTTGGGAGGTTTTGTTTGTTGACTGGCTTTAAGCACAATGAACTAGTATGGTAATATAAATGACCAAACAGAGGCTGTTTTTGATGGAAATGAAGACTTCTATTACTTCAGAATAACCAGAAAAGTTATACATCCTGTCCTAGATTTTATCCAACGGGTAAGGAAGAGGTAACCCAAACAGCAGGTTTGCAGGAGCAGTAATAATAATCTTTAAAATTGGTTTATTTTAGTGTGTCTCCTTTTTTATTCAATAGTTAGACACAAATGCATATTTACAACTAAAGCCTATGATAATTTGCTTCTTTCAGGTTGCAAGGAAGAGGCCTGCTGAGATAGCCTTAGGTCACACGGACTTGTTGTAACAATACACATAGAATTAAGGAAGCCTGTGGAACTACCTGAGCAGGCAATTAGTCCTTCAGAATGCCAACATTAGAATGTAGAACAGGCTTAAGGAATTGGAAACAGTGGCTTCCAATTGTTTGGGACACAGTGGTAGTTCCAGATATCCCAGGCAGCATGTCTCACTCTGGGACTGACTGTCTGGCCCGCCTAGCTTCTCTGTGGGCATTTTGCATCTGATAGGCTACATGGGTCACCATTCAATATGCAGCACCCGACTGGGCCTTTGTTTAATAGGCACCTGACCTAACCTCCCTTGCTCAAGAACTAACTGTTGGTCCAAACATTTGGGACTCGAGAATTCTGTGGTGCAGGCATGACAAATACATGAAGACAGAACTGCTTGTAAGTTAGGGTACAGTGGGTTTCATGGACTATCTGATGGAATTTTTCACCAAACACCTTCTCTCCTTAACCAAATTCCCACAAATAGTAGTTGGCTAGCAATCAATTATTCTTTTGGACACTTTTATTATTTCTTTTAAATGTTCTGTGTGCTGCCATTTCTGTGCACCAATTTTTATCAATAAACATTTATTGAGCATCAACTATATGCAAGTCATTATTATTCCAGAATCTTTATCTTTGATATTTGTTTGTTCTTTCCCCTTCGCCTTCCCTTTTTATAAGGTCCTGCAGATAAAACTGAATCTGCAGATGCCTTCAATTTGCCTGGCCACATAATTCCAAAAATCTTTTGCTCCACCCCATTCAGGGCTGGAATATGACTCTAAAATGAATCTCTTTTCCACAATATTTCCTGAATCTTTTCTGCTGCAGAACTCTTTACGAGCCTTTATCTTTGATTTGTCATGTAAAGTTTTTTATAGGAAGGCTATACTTTTGTTCCAATTCTCATTAATCATCCTTAGAATCTGATTAAAAAATTTTTTATTTTATTTTATTGCTTGATGGTTGAATTCTTTCGAGGTTCAAAATTAGCTTCTTTCATTTTAGCTGTTTTGGTTTACTCTGGCGTCTATAGGTTCAGACAGAATCTGACATCATAAGAAACAGAACAATTGTGAGTTTTTCTTACTGGAAAGACCCTTCAAATACTTCAGGATAATAATTTCCAAATTCTAATTTAAAAGCATACCTAGTGAACTACCTTCAATTTTTTACATGTAGGGAAATTACATGTAAGCAATTGACCTAAAGATATCCAATTCTTTTCAGCAAATATTTGCAGAAAGCCTTGCATGTGTCAAAATTTCTATCCTGTCCTAGGATTATGTGATTATAACCATGTCGTTCCCTTTCTCAAAAACTTTCAGTGATGAGCCAATACCTAAAAAATTAAAACATTCCACCTGGATATCTCAGTTGAGTTCAGTCGCTTAGCCGTAAAAGACTCTTTGTGACCCTATGGACTGCATGGGGTCACGGGAGCATGCCAGGCCTCCCTGTCCATCAACAACTCCCGGAGTTTACTCAGACTCATGTCCATTGAGTCAGTGATGCCATCCAACCATCTCATCTACTGTTGTCCCCTTCTCCTCCCACCTTCAATCTTTCCCAGCATCAGGGAAATGAGTCAGCTCTTCACATCAGGCGGCCAAAGTATTGGAGTTTCAGCTTCAGCATCAGTCCTTCCAATGAATATTCAGGACTGATTTCTTTAAGATGGACTAGTTGGCTCTCCTTGCAGTCCAGGGGACTCTCAAGAGTCTTCTCCAACACCACAGTTCAAAATCATCAATTCTTTGGCACTCAGCTTTCTTTATAGTCCAACTTTCACATCCATACATAACTACTGGAAAAATCATAGCTTTGACTAGACAGACCTTTGTTGGCAAAGTAATGTCTCTGCTTTTTAATATGCTGTCTAGGTTGGTCATAGCTTTTCTTCCAAGGAGCAATCATCTTTTAATTTCATGGTTGCAGTCACCAACTGCATTGATTTTGGAGCTCCCAAAAATAAAGTCTGTCACTATTTCCACTGTTTCCCCATCTATCTGCCATGAAGTGATGGGACCAGATGCCATGATGTTAGTTATCTGAATGTGGAGTTTTAAGCCAACTTTTTCATTCTCCTCTTTCACTTTCATCAAGAGGCTCTTTAGTTATTCTTTGCTTTCTGCCATAAGGGTGGTGTCATCTGCATATCTGAGGTGATTGATATTTCTCCTAGAAATCTGGATATTCAAGGCCCAAATATCAGGCTCCAAACTTCTTTTCCAGATTTTTTTTCCCCAAGCATTACTGAGATATGAATGACATATAATATTGTGTAGGCTTAAGATGTACAATGTGATACATGATACACTTCTGTATTGTGAAATGATACCACAGTAGGCTTAGTTAACACCTTCATCACCTCACATAATTACCATTTCTTTCTCTCTTTTTTTGGTGAGAATATTTGAGTTCTCCTCTCTTAGCAACCTTTATATAATATTGTTATAATGTATATAATATATTGTTAAGTGTAGTTACCGTGATACTCATTAGATCTCCAAAACTCTGACTGGTGGAAACTGGGACTGCCCCCAGGGTCACATGACAGGCCTGACTGCTAGGTATGCTGGGAAACCGACGTGTGGTTTCTATCTTGGGACCGTGAAACTCACAATGAGAGAAATGTCCATGTAGTTAGGGGGTACACAAAGACAGTCAGAGAATGCAAAATGTCCCAGAGCCTGAACACTGGCCAATCAGCCCCACAGGGTCTTCCCTCCAGCCTTCATCACACATAGTCCCCTCCTCGGCCCAACCACACTGGTGCCATCTGTACTCTCACACACCAGACCCATTCCCACCTCAGGGTCTGGAACATTCTCCTTCCACTTCTCCAGCCAGGCTTCAACCTAAACGCCACCCCCTAAGGTGGCGCTTGCCAACCCCAGTCTTTCCACCACTGCCAAACCCAAGACTCTAAGCACTGAAAACACGGCAAAGATGATTCACCACGGCCCTTACCCCATCTAAATACAAGATTATAAACATCTTTCCAGGTTCAGCAAAGCAACTATTTACTTACTCAGACACTGTGACTCCAGTTTATCCCAGCCATGAGTGCTCAAAGGCATCTTCCAAACAGACCTAGGACTCCTCCCCAAAGGAATGTTCTAGGGTACAAATGATCCACGTTGTTGAACATGTCTGTGATATATGAGTCACTGTGAAGGCTGTGTGTGTAGCACCTCAAACAGTCTTTCTCTCACTCCTCAGTTAGAGTCCTCTTGGACCCCAGCATTTAAAAAGCATCAGGTGTTGACAGTATAGCACTGAACTTTCCCATGGATGGCATTCTTAGAGGACCTGACCCTAGACCAGCTTGGATGCTGGAGAATATACAGATGCCAGGAGTGGGAGGACACCCCAGGACTGAGATGTCTGTCTCTCGCTCCAGTTAGACATCTTCTGGATGAACTCTGAGGAGAGTGAAGAAAGTGCTATTTCACATTTTTGCAGTGAGTCATTTCCCCACGCTCAAAAACTGAGCCTAGCTCTTCAGGGAAGGAAGATTGAAACGAGCCCAGCCAAACAGGTGGGGCTCTCAGCTGCAGCGTGCTATCTGAGTGTCTGTGGTGATTACAGGCTGGGCTCATGGGAGGCCAGTGCCAAAGCCTCTCTCGGGAATAGTAGAGCCACGCTCTAAAGTCTCCTGGGCAAACTGGCCATGCTCTAGCTAGCCTGTCCCTAATAAGGAACTGTGTCTCTGGCAGAACATGTGCAGTGGGCATGGAGGCCCTCCTCCCTCTGTGTGAGAGGAGTAGGCTGGATGTGAAGAGCATGGAGGGTGGGACCTGGGGAGTGGTGAACACCTGGGGTGGTGCCCACAGCCAAGGGTCTCCCAGGTGCTCCCTGCGTTTATCCACCCCACTGCTTGCTCCATCAATAGGGATATTTAAGTGAGCCATGGGTGAACTTGAGAGGGTGAGAGCATCAAAGCACAAAAGAAAAATCTCAGCTCCCAAAAGTAAGGCTTGCCTTTTTTTTCTGCCTGTGAGTTTCATACTGATTGGTTTATCAACTGAATAAAGTGGGAATCATGACAAAAATAAGACACATAGCTTTTGAAAATATTATTTCAACATAAAGCATTTAACTATACAACAGTTCGCTAATACTTTGAACATAGACTTAACAACTGAGGTCCACTCACTTTCCATTACATCTACCACAACCGTAGTATAGTTCTTAGGAGTTATAGTTTTAGTGGTTTTGGATGGTTGTCTTTTGTTTGTTAAAAAAAAACAACAACTAAACCTACAGTCAATTTCAGTACAATATCCTTCAGGGTTTTTACCCAGTTCTCTATAGTTGCTTCAATGACACTTGTTTAAAAAGAATTTTTTTTTTAGCATGTCTAACCTCACACTTCCAAGTTTCATAGCAAAAACAACCCTATTTTGCCCTCTTATCTCTTTGACTTATGATGATTAAAGCAGCAAAATTCAATAACAAGTACAAACAGCATGAGCAGGTTTGGGCATAGACATGCTGATTCCCAGTCAACCAGCACCCCACCACCAGCAGAGCAGACATGGCTGGGACAAGGAGTGGCCAACCCAACACGTGGTCAGCACATGTGGAGAAAGCTGGAAGTCAACGTGGAGAGTTCACTATGAGGATATTGATCAAGGATCCTTCTTCTAAGTTATGACATGGTGCACAGTGGGGTCCTGGCTCACACTTATCTGGGCATTAGATCCAGATATATACACTCAGCAACAGAGAAGGGGGGAGGGAAGGGGGAGAGGGAGAAGTATTTAAACTATTTGCATAAATTCTGTTATCTACTGTAACAACTTGTAGCAGCTATGTCAATGCTCTACTCAGATCCTTTAGGATCCCTTTTATGGGTTCTGTATACCTCTAGCTGGGTTTCTGCATATCTTTACTTCTAAAAGGCCTGTACATCACTTTGAGAACTACCTTGCCCACACATAGTAAACTGGCCATCTGCCTAGGAGTTTATGTCCGCCAGGGTGACCAACAGATGCCTGATATGGGCTTATGAAGGACCACCTACGGGCCTCCAGATGGGACAAAACCTGAAGCATAAATTACACTCTCGAGCTACTTTCCTGCAGGGTCAGGCAGGACTTTACCTGAAATTGTACCTTTGTTTAGATTCCTCTCCTCCCAGTCCTGCTTCTCTTACATACCTCATGGCCTCTTTATACGGATATTTTCTCAGTACATCACTTGCACAGGAATCCTCATCTCAGAGTCTACTTCTGGGGAAACTGAACTAAAAACTGTGCTATGCGGAAGACAATAGAAGAGTAAACAAGATTTAATCACTGGTCACAAAGATAAAAATCACATGGATAGTCTCATCTCTGGGGAGTTTGGTTTCCTAGGATCTTCTTTTTGGGTCACAGTCAGAAACAACCAAAGTTCAAAATGCACATTCTATATAACTGTACATGTGAGGACTAAAGTTTTCTTTTAAGTCTGACCTTAACATAATGTTACACTTGTTCTCACCTGCTGGCTTATTTTTTTATCTTTTGTTTTTATTTTTTAAATTATAAAAGTATGATAACATATTTACAGGAGACTTAGAAGATACAGAACAAAATTACATATAGTTCTACTATATATTACAATTATTTTTAAGTAGATGAATTAAGATTTTAGTTGGAGTTTCAATATCAAACATTTAAAAATTAATAGAATGAATATACAGAAAAGTAGAAGGATATAGTAGACTGAAAAGCACTATGAACCAATTCATTATAATTAAGATTTATACAATTTTCACACAACAGTAGGATACAAATTCAATTTCCCCTTGACTATAAACTAGGAGACACTGGAACATATCCAGGGACATAAAACAAGGTACAAAAACTTCATGGTCTAAAGGTATTTAAATCCTACAGTCTGTTTTCTTATCACTATGAAATTATGTTAGAAATAAATATCAAAAGATATTTGAAAATAACCCACATATTTTCAAGTGTCATGTGACATTTACAAAGAGATATTTTGACTTAGCCATTGAGAGCCTCAATAAAGTTAGAAGACTGAGAAAACACAGAAGGTGATTACAGAGAAAAAGCATTTAAATGAGAAATTAATATCAAAGATACTTTAAAAATGCCATGTATTTGGAAATTAAATGTCCACTTTTAAATGATGTGTGCATCTAAGAAGCCATAACAAGGAAAACTAGAAAATATTTGTAACAGAATAAAAAGAGAATTTACCAGAATATGTTGCATGCAACTGAAGCTACTCAATACCACTAAATACAATGCGGAATCTTAAATGAAGTATGAAAACTAATAATGGACACTAACTGCTGGCTTATGGATCATCTAAATCCTCAGGTGAGGAAAGGTGTTTGAGAATGCCTTCTACCACGGACAGTGCTTATCACTTGTTTACCGAGTAGCATTGGATTCTGTTTACTTTCCCAAAGTAAAACAGTTTACCACTGGAGCAAAGGAAGTGTTTGAAAAGCAAAATATATATGGAAAACATTAAAGAGAATTGGCCTTCATTTCCTAGTTGCCAGCTTCCATGTTCAGAGACAGAGAGACTAATATTGCCCACTCATAAACAGGGAAAGGGGACAGGCTACACTCAAACGTGAAGTGCTGTTTCTGAGTGGTCCCTCTTATGTGACCCTTCGGCACTTAATGCTTACAAAATTGCTGCTGTAAGTACCCATTTTCCTCCCTTAGACTGTGAGACTTCTGAGGGCAAAAATGTGTATGTTTATTCATGGCTATCTTCCCAGAACTTGGCACTAAGCAGATGCTCAATAAATATATTCTGACTATAAATGGGAGTATAGTGGCTTCCCTGATGGCTCAGATGGTAAAGAATCTGCCTGCGATGCGGGAGACCCAGGTTCAGTCCCTGGGTGGGGAAGAGCCCCTGGAGAAGGGAATAGCAACCCACCCCAGTATTCTTGGCTAGAGAATTCCATGGACAGAGGCGCCTGGTGGGCTACAGTCAATGGGGTCACAAAGAGCTGGACACGACTAAATGACTAACACACACATACATGGGAACCCTGTGAATATGAAGTTAGGTCTCTGGAGGGTGATTATGGTAGTTCATACTCCTTGGAGCTACATACAGATGAAAGGATTTTGGAGTTTAGGCTGTTCTGGCGTTTGGAACAATGGTCACACACCAGAGAGACAGAGTGCCCCAGTTCATTCTTTCTTGTGCTGTTTTCACCTGTTCTTCCAAACAAATGTGGGTAAGAAGCCTCAGGGAGAACCCGAGGGAGGTACAATTTCTTCAGACCTGGGAAATCTGCAGGAAAACTCATTAGTCAGTCTTAGAATGTCTTAGCTTAAAAAAAAAAAAAAAAGCATGGTCTGAAAACTACAAGATTTTGAATGGTAGGCTAGTTTAGTTAGCAGTCTTGTTTTAATAGAGATTAGCCGCTGGTCAGAAGAAAGGAGACTTTGGAAGGACAAGAGAGGGTTCTAGTAAGTTGTCTCTTCCATTGATTTATCTTTACTCTCCAACTGCCTGTAAATTAATTGGATCAAATGTCACTTGAGGACTTCTCAGGTGGTCTAGTGGTTAAGACTCTGAACTTCCATTGCAGGGGTGAGGGTTCGATCCCTGGTCAGGGAAATTTCATATGCCATGCAGTGTGACAAAAAAAAAAAAAGTCACTTGAGTTAGATGCCTCTGAGGGTAAGATTTTCTTCTCTCTATGCTCGTGATCACGTTTGTGATTCAAGCACATCATTGTGGGATAGTCCAGTAGGACCTGTTTCTTTCTCTGGTACCCAAAAAGGATTCACAGAACCATGGTGGGGGTTGTCAAGATATAACAATTTTCCATCAGGGTCAAGTATTTGGAAAATGATGCCAAGAGCAAAAGAAGGAATTCAGAGATGTCTGTTTTCATTTACTTTTCAAACTAATGATCTGTGAAAGGTTTGTGAAAACTATTTACTGTTTTTAATATTCTGCCTTGTTCCATCTCATACCTTGAAAGCTTAAGCAATCTCTGGCAGATGCAGAGTAATTAGAAGCAGTCTGTTTCCTCTCCTGCCCAGTCTCCCAGATGTTGGAGAATGGAATGTTGGGAGAGTGGAATGTTGCTAAAATGAAGATTGGGCAATATTTTACACTTTAATTTATTACAAAAGAATTGATAAATTATTTAGCAGGTTCTATAAGTGAATCCTATTCTTTGATTTCACTTCCAAATGCCTTGAACAGAGTCACAAAATTTAAATCATTTTGTGCTTCTTAGAACTGCTGCCCACCAGACTTCCTCAATATGCTTATCATTTGCCCAATAACATATACAGGAAGGCTTGTATTCTTAAGTCAAATTTTGGAGACAAGTCTGCTTTTAGATTTAGTTTTAGTTTTTTAGTTTGTTTACATTTGGCACCAAAACCACAAAAAATTTACATGAGCCAATGCTCAAAAAACACTGCCATAAGCATGTCACTAGAAGCTGCTTTTGGCTCTAGATTGCCAAGAGGAAAGAAGCCAAACATAGATTTCCTGTTGAGCTCCTTGAGCAATATTATTAATAGTTTCTGCCATATGCACATTTTTGGGATTAACTTTTTTTAAAAATAGCCATTAGCTAAGAATGTTGGGTGTGTTTTAAAACAGCTCTAAATATAACAAAATTATCAGTGAGCTTATCTGTTACCACAGTTCATCAGTCCTTGATCCAATAAATATTTATTGAGCACCTATATTCTGCCAGGGACTACATGCTGATTTAAGACAAATTTAAAATAAATCTGAGTTTACTGTTACAGTCTAAACAGTAAATCTTGCAGAAAGATAAACACTACACTTCAAGATAGTCACCTCTTTGTATTTTTATTCTAGTAGTTCTCAAGTTGCCTAGTTCTGTTAGGAAAAAAATATGCTTGATTAAGAATTATGAAAAAGAAAAAAAAGAAATTATGAAAAGTCAAAGCTTTAATTTTTAATATTTGTATTCTTAAATTTTCTTCCTTAATAATCAATTAAACAGATAAAAGATGAAAACAAGAAAGTAAGAAGGTCTGATAACACACCACTCTCTGCATTATACACACATTCTACAGGAAACTTTCCTCAAAAGGATACTTTCTGACAGGAATATAGCCAAAATGCTATACAGCAGTCAGGTAGCCTTAAGGGTGGTGGCCATTTAGGAACTGTGAATATTTTATATTCTCAAAAGTAAGCATGAGACACTCAAGCAGGCATTTCATTTTTGGATAAGGACTTAATGTTCATAAAAACATACATGGGTTCTTATTCTGCCTTATTCCTTCTGTGTTGTAATTCAGAGTCTATGATGCAATGAATACAAGGTGTTTTTTTTTTTCCTCTAAAATATCTATTAAGCAGACTTCCCTGGTGGTCCAATGACTAAGACTCCATGCTCCCAATGCAGGGGGCCCAGGTTCGATCCCTGATCAGGGAAATAGGTCCCACATGCCGCAACTAAGACCCAGTACAGCAAAATAAATAAATATATTTTAAAAATAAACTATTAAACATCACAAACATGCATTGTTTTCATCTTATTCAGGAATACTCCATTAACCCAATCTTTCATTTTCATCTCGTTTTTAAGAAAGTCAGGTGACGTTATTTAAATTAGGTGTAAAGTAAGAATTTATACAAAAATACTTAAATCTGCCCACCAACAGTTGAGCAGCTCTCTATTAAGGCAGTGTCTGGTGCTTCATTTTATAAAGGTGAATAGGACATTGATTCAGCTTTCCAGGAACTTGCTGTCCAGTGGGGCCGACAGACTCATACAAGGACAATCCAAGGTACTAAGCAAGTCTGCACAGGAGAGAGAGAATCTCCTGGGCCTGGGTTAGAGGGAAGGAAGGGTGGCTAACACACAGGAGGGAACTTCTGCTTCTGGGAAGGTAAGTCTCAGTAAGACAGATTAGGTGAAAGGGAGACGAAGAGGAAAGTCAAGAAGTCATTATAGAAAATAGAGATGTGTTTATATAAAATTACCCTATAAAAGGGGCTTCCCAGGTGGGGTAGTGGTAGGAAATAATGAACAGAACAAATAAGAAACTTTTATTTCTATAAAAATGTTTTGATGCAAGTAATGCTAAAAAATTACTGTTAGCAGTATTTTAGACAAATATTTATTTTAAAGTTACTAAAAAAAGATCTTTTAGAGAGTAATCAAGTAACAGCCACTAAAAATGTCTATATACTTTGATGCATAATCTTATTCTTGGGAATCTAGCCTATGGAAATAAAACATTTTAAATGTATAAGATTATATAATTCAAAGGTATTTACTACACTATGTTTCTTGGTAGCAGAGCTAGAAACAATGTGAATGTCCATCAAAAAGGGGAATGACCAAGCAAATTACAGGACTGTTCATACCATGGAATAGTATGAAGTTATTAAAAAGACAATTACAGCTGTACAATTTGACTTAAAGGGAGTTCCACCAGAGAAATACTGGATGAGGAAAGCATGATGTAGAAAAGTGCATCCCATTTATGTTAAAAAAAAAAAAAAGACATACACCTGTATAAAAATTTTTGTGCATACACATGGATGTGTTTATACATTTATTTAAATAGGCTTATATGAGCATTGGTAAAACTATAGGAAGATACAGTCATGAAGCAACATGGTTTCATTTAGAGGGTGGCTCATGTGAGACAAAGAGGAAGGGAGATGGAGTGATCCAAGAAAAAAGAGGGAAGAAATACATTTAAAAAGACATGATTGTTGTTGAGGTTTGACAGAAAACAGCAAAATTCTGTAAAGCAATTATCCTTCAATAAAAAATAAATTAATTTAAAAAGACATTGCATAAATGCACATTGAATTTATGCATATGTGTATATACATGTGTGTCTGTGCACATATATGTATAATATATGTATGGTGTTTATATTATTTATAAATCAATGTATCTTATGACAACTTATAAATCTACCTTATGATGTCTATATGGGGAGAGAAGGAGAGAGTACAAACTGTGGGGCATTCCAGGCAGATCAGGCACTTGTGTAAAACTGCCAGCACCTGGGGGATTACAAAAAGTTGCAGCAAAGGGTGAGCTGAGACCCATCTTTTACTTCTTTGGTATCTAATACTCCTATCAGATATCCCTGATACTCCTACCAGATAAATGTAGGTGAAATGGATCGTTTTTATTTTCAAGCTGACTGATGTTTCTTAAACTTATAACCCGCATCTTGACACAGTTATCAGCAGTAAGGAAGATGTTAATCTTTCTTACGTTTCCACAGGGGGATATTAATCTTCAGGTCTAGATTGTCTGGTTCATTTTATCTGATGACATCAAAAGCGAAGAAACCAGACTGCACAGGCCTGTGGACCAGCAGCTGAATGGGCAGTCCGCAGCACTGCCATGCACCTGGCCCTGCCTCACTGCAAACCCATTAGACTCAGATCACTTCACCTCTTAGTGTCGCAATAAGCCCACTTGTGAAAGAGAGCACGTATTCTGTGCCCTGGAGGCTGTGCAACCAAACAGACGAGAAATTCTCATAAGGAACCTCAATATGAGCATGCCAACTACACAATGTATTTTCTGTCCTCAGCTTCCCTTAGGCTTCCAAGTTAAAGTCTCATTTTGTCTACCTGTATTGAAAATACCTTCCATGGGTGTTGAAATATGTTTATCAATATATCAGTTCTATATTTTCTTCTGAATGCCTCATTTGTCATTGTCACAATCATAACTGAAGGTAACTGCCATTAAAATGTAGGCTAAGCATTGTCAGCCTGAAAACCGGGCTGAGAGCCAAGAAAGCCAATTGGGCCACTCTGAACCACCTTGATTTCACAGGCAAGAGAAGCTAAAACCACATCCAGTTGTCTGGCAGAAGACGAATGTTTTAAATAGGTGAAATTGGATAAACAAGAAAAGAGAAGAGGGACTAGGAAGGAAAGATTTGGACAAATGTACAGAGATAACCCAGAAGCCACTTAATAACTGGGGTTGACCCTTTCCGCTAAGTCTGATTTGCTGTTAATGAAAAATAAAGGGCCTGTGATGGGAGATCTGTCAGGACCGCAGGAGGAAGGCCAAAGTGAGAGTGCTGCACGTTAGGACATGGTCTCCAGAGCCAGGCTATGCCTTCAGCTTTGCCATGTACATTTAAGTCAAAAATTACTTAGCTTCTCTGAACCTCAGTTTCTTCATCTGTATAGTGGGGAGATAATGAAGATGAGGATATAGTCTACAACAGCAGCTATTAGGAAGATACAGTGAATACAAGCATAAAGCATTTACTACACAGCTAGCACATAGCAGGTGCTATATAAGTGTTAGCCATCATTAGTCCCTGTCTTTCAGAAGAAGAGAAAGTAAGCAGTTTACACTGGGATCTGTGAATCCTTTCCCCTGGAGGCAGATAAGATATTTAAATATTTGAAACAATAGTAGAAGGAAAAAACATGTCACTTTCAAAATACCCCTGAAAAGTCCCACCTTGTCCAGAAAGTTTGCTTGTTTGCCATTTAATGCTTTTATTAGAGAATAATGAGTGTCTCGAACAGGGAAATAAAATTAGTACTGAGCCTGCCTGGAAAAATAATAAAAAAGAAAGGGGCTATGCATGGATGTCTGCTCAGTCTACCATTTATGACTCAGGCAAGATCACAAAAGGGCACAGAAGATCACTCTTTGTCCAAGTGAACTGTGTGAGCTCAGAAGTCCTGGGCTCCTCAGACAGTCTAAGTAATACCACCTTGGCAGCGAGTCGAGAGAATGGCAATGCATTTAGCTCTGTCTTGAGATAAAGGGACAGAAAAACGCTTTGACTAGCTTCTTCCCAGCTGAAACTTCCATCTCCTGCTATTTGAGCCCTGTGTTTCCTCCTGATTAAAGTAACCAAGCTGAGGCACAGATAAGAAGGAGGTGATTTTTAAATGGTGAACCTTAAACAGGGCTATAATAGAACAACTATTCTGATAGGTAGAATTGAACATTAAAATCACCATTCTTGGAAGAGACTCACAGACTTAGGGAATGAACTTATGGTTACCATGGGGAAGGATAGGGGGAAGGGACAATTAGGGAGTTTGGGATGGATACGTACACACTGCTAATTTTAAAATGGGTAACAAACAAAGGCCTACAATATGGCATAGGGAATTGTGCTCAATGTTATATAGCAGCCTTTGCATTGTTTATTGTTTACTTAAGAAGGCTTCCTTATCTCTCATTATTCTCTGGACCTCAGCATTCAGTTGGGTGTATCTTTCCCTTTGTTCTTTGCCTTTCACTTCTTTTCTCAGCTGTTTGTAAGGCTTCCTCATACACAATGGTGTAGTCAATCACCTAAAGCAACCTTGGTCACTCACCTACAGCCTGCAGTGTGAAGTCAAGTGGACCTTAAGTAGTATTACTACAAACAAAGCTAGTGGAGGCAATGGAATTCCATCTGAGCTATTTCAGATCCTAAAAGAGGATGCTGTGAAAGTACTGCATTCAATATGTCAGCAAATTTGGAAAACTCGGCAGTGGCCACAGGACTGGAAAATGTCAGTTTTCATTCCAATACCAAAGGAGGGCAATGCCAAAGAATGTTCAAACTACTGTAAAATTGTGCTCATTTCACATTCTAGAAAGGTAATGCTCAAAATCCTTCAAGTTAGGCTGTAGCAGGACATGAACAGAGAACTTGCAGATGCACAAACTGGATTTGGAAAAGGCAGAGATATCATATTGCCAACATCCATTGGATCATAGAGAACAAGGGAATTCCAGAAAAACATCTACTTCTGCTTCATTGACTATGCTAAAGCTTTTGACTGTGTGGATCACAACAAACTGGAAAATTCTTAAAGAGATGGGAATACCAGACCACCTTACCTGCCTCCTGAGAAACCTGTATGGAGAACAAGAAGCAACAGTTAGAATCAGACATGGAACAACAAACTGGTTCAAAATTGGGAAAGGAGTATGACAAGGCTGTGTATTGTCACCCTGCTTACTTAATGTCTATGCAGAGTATATTATCAAAATGCCAGGCTGGATGAAGCACAAGCAGGAATCAAGATTAGCAGGAATCAAGATTGTCAGGAGAAATATTAATAATGCAGGTATGCAGATGATGAGTGTAAAAGCCTCATCATCTTAAATGATGACTTAACACTCAAAAAAGCTAAGATCTGGAGTCAGAAATGGCAATCCACTCCAATATTCTTGCCTGGAAAATTCCATGGACAGAGGAGCCTGGCAGGCTATGGTCCATGGGGTTGCAAGAGTTGGATACGACTTTAAAGAAAGCTGAGTGCCGAAAAATTGATGCTTTTGAACTGTGGTGTGGGAGAAGACTCTTGAGAGTCCCTTGGACTGCAAGGAGATCCAACCAGTCCATCCTAAAGGAAATCAGTCCTGAATATTCACTGGAAGGACTGATCCTGAAGCTGAAACTCCAATACTTTGACCACCTGATTCAAAGAACTGACTCATTGGAAAAGACTCTGATGCTGGGAAAGATCGAAGGCAGGAGGAAAAGGGGACAACAGAGGATGAGATGGTTGGGTGGCATTACCGACTCAATGGACATAAGTTTGAGTAAACTCTGGGAATTAGTGATGGACAAGAAGGCCTGGTGTGCTGCAGTCCATGGGGTCACAAAGAGTCGGACATGACTGAGCGACTGAACTGAATTGAGTGACTTTCACTTTCAAAAGACAGAATGAGAAAGGAAAAAATAATCACCAGCTAACACTCACATATTTGATTCTGAAGGACAATTGTTATTTGATACTGTTTTGATTTCTGGAGATTAGATTTTTTTAGTACTTGTGTATAGGTTTTCTCCTTTCCTTTAAAGGACAAAGTTGAAAGAGTATTCTATATATCTATGAAAATTGAAGTGCATACCAAATGCATATTTGATCCCACAAGGATTGATTTATTAGTACTTGCACAGCCTTGTAAAAAGTGCATGATGTGCCAGGTCCCTCGGGGGCACATTCAGTCTCATAGAAAAGAGTAGCATTTTAGGGTCAGGAACTTCGGTTTCATGGGGAGAAGTTCTATAACTGACATCAAAAATATTTTGGAAAATAATTATGTTCAAAATTTTAAAATAAATGGGAAATGTATTCCTTAAAAAGACACAAAACCAAACTCTCCACTCCTTGCAGACTGCTGATTAGAAGCTTCAGGGATTTTCACAACATTAATCTTTGTTTTGTGTGCTGTTTATTCAAATAGGAATTAATTCAATGATGTGCAATAAAGGTTTTCTCAAAGCAAAAAAAAAACAAAAAAAAAACTAAGATCATGTCACTGGTCCCATCACTTCATTGCAAATATATAGGGAAACAATGGAACCAGTGACAGACTTTATTTTCTTAGACTCCAAAATCACCGCAGATGGTGACTGCAGCCATGAAGTTAAAAGACGCTTGCTACTTGGAAGAAAGCTATGACCAACCTAGGCAGCATATTAAAAAGTAGAGACATTACTTTGCCAACAAAGGTCCATCTGTCAAAGCTATTGTTTTTCCAGTAGTCATGTATGCATATGAGAGTTGAACCAAAAGAAAGCTGAGTGCTGAAGAATTGATGCTTTTGAACTATGGTGTTGGAGAAGACTCTTGAGAGTCCCTTGATTGCAAGGACATCAAACCAGTCAATCCTATGGGAAATAAACCCTGAATATTCATTGGAAGGACTGAGGCTGAAGCTGAAACTCAAATACTTTGGCCACCTGAGGAGAAGAATGACTCAGTGGAAAAGACCCTGATGCTGGGAAAGACTGAAGGCAGGAGGAGAAGGGGATGACAGAGGATGAGATGGTTGGATGGCATCACTGACTCAATGGATATGAGTTTGAGCAAACAGGGAGATAGCAAAGGACAGGGAAGCCTGGCGTGCTGCAGGGAATGGGACTGCAAAGAGTCAGACATGACTGAATGACTGAACTGAACTGAACTGATGAAGATGATACCACTCTAATGGCAGAAAGTGAAGATGAACTAAAGAGCCTCTTGAGAAGAGTGGAAAAGCTGGCTTAAAACTCAACATTCAGAAAACTAAGATCATGACATCTGGTCCCATCACTTCATGACAAATAGAAGGGAAAAAAGTGGTGACAGAGTTTATTTACCTGGGCTCCAAAATCACCACAGGGAAGCCGGTTAATCAATTATACCCCAATACAAAATAAAAAGTTAAAAAGAAAATAACACCTTTCTAGAGTGTTAGACAACTACATATTATATTGTTATTATTACATACATATTAGACAATATGTAACAAATCTCTTTCATCCAGCAATTCTATTTCTAAGAATTTATCCTAAAGGAAGAGATGTCCCAAATATTTAAAGGATGTTCATTCCAATATTGTTTTTAATGATAAAAACTTGAAAACAATTTGTGTGCCCAAATATAGGATAATTAAATAAATTATGACTCATGTATTTGTGAGCTCTTATGGAGGTACTAAAAATTAATCTGTAGAAGGATGTTTACTGATATGGGAAAATGTTCACAATTTATTGGCAAGTAAATTTTGCAGAGTCTCAGTAATAGCTAGTGGAATCCAAGGCTAACTAACCCTTTTCCAACCCATGTGTTTTAACCTATAGAAAGGAGTGCTTTTAATGCTGAAAAGCAAAGGAGCCTATTTACTAGGTGTAATGGATTGAATAGAAAAGGGACAGCTCAGATCCCATACTGGATGCTGTCACATTTCAGGCATTCTCTCCCAGCACAGATATGGCTGGAGATGCCTACGATGCAGTTCCCCCTGATAGTCTACACTGCTCCGTATGCCAAGGTCGCCCCACGGGGGAGGCAGAAATATACAGCATAACAATCCTACTCTTGACCAGAGCTCAACCATGCCTAATGTCCTGCACCCTGAACACTTGTTACCTCGCCCCTGTCCGTCTGAAGTAGGGCTCAAAGAACCAGAAATACATACACAATGTGTCACTATATCTGGGTGGTGGAATTATGGGTAGCATTTATATTCTTCTTTAGAGGCCTGTTTTTTTCTATTTTTCATATTTTATATAGCAAGTGTATATTGTTCTTGTAATCAAGGGGAAACCCCATGAATGTAAGTTATCTTGGAGTAAGATAACTGCTCCCAGAAAAGAAAGGATCCTGATTTTGCTTCTTACTTTTTATATGACCTTGGGCAAGTCATGCATTTTAAGTTCTGAGCCACAGTTTCCTCATCTGTATAATGAGCCAGTTGAACCAAATGACTTATGAGTACCTTCTAGCTTTGGCAGACTATGCTGCAAAAGTTTGCTTTTTAATAGTGAGGAACAAGAGGGTGGTTATAAGCGATCCAAAGAAGATCAGAAGCTCCAAGATGTGTATGTGGGGGAAAAAGTCTTGAAAACCAATCATACAAAAGCTAGTTGCAGTATCTAAAACTTCTATAGTTGCTTTTCCTTTAGGTTAGACCACAAGTTACATTTACAGGAAAAATCGTGTCCATTATTTGGGAAATGAGAATGACAAGTAAGAGTTCTCTAACAGGTACCTGTGAGTGCTCATCCAGAAATTCCTGTAAAGGAGGTGCTGCTGCTGCTGCTAAGTTGCTTCAGTCGTGTCCGACTCTGTGCAACCCCATAGACAGCAACCCACCAGGCTTCCCCGTCCCTGTGATTCTCCAGGCAAGAACACTGGAGTGGGTTGCCATTTCCTTCTCCAGTGCATGGAGGTGAATAAACTATTAGAGATTTTAGATTCATTTGAATGTTGCTGCAGAAGAAGTCACCTGTCTGTTCAGAGAAGTAGATACCAGTGATTTGTTCTACATCAAATTCTGAGGTGTAAAGATGCTTATATCGTTCTTCATCCTCAGAGGCATCATATTATTATATAGTATTTAACCAGGTTCTCTCTTTAAGCAGAACTCAGCAAATTCTTGTACAAACATAACATCTCAACATAAAGATTTCCAAGCACTGGATTTCTGGTAGTGTGTTTGTATTAGCAAAAGCAATATTTAAGAGCTTTACAGAAATGTCATGTCTTAAAAACATTTTGTACCAAATGAAACAAATCATCAGCCTGAAATTTTGACAACAGAGAACTCAACTACCTATGTGACTGATTTTCTACAGATGTTTTTAAAAGGATGAAATTTCCTCCTTTTTAGTATTTCTAAATATACAAATAGCTGTGAAAAGAAGAGAAGTGAAAAGCAAAGGAGAAAAGGAAAGATATAAGCATCTGAATGCAGAGTTCCAAAGAATAGCAAGGAGAGATAAGAAAGCCTTCCTCAGCGATCAATGCAGAGAAATAGAGGAAAACAACAGAATGAGAGAGACTAGAGATCTCTTCAAGAAAATTAGAGATACCAAGGGAACATTTCATGCAAAGATGGGCTTGATAAAGGACAGAAATGGGATGGACCTAACAGAAGCAGAAGATATTAAGAAGAGGTGGCAAGAATACACAGAAGAACTGTACAAAAAGATCTTCATGACCCAGATAATCACGATGGTATGACCACTCACACTCACCTAGAGCCAGACATCCTGGAATGTGAAGTCAAGTGGGCCTTAGAAAGCATCACTATGAACAAAGCTAGTGGAGGTGATGGAATTCCAGTTGAGCTATTTCAAATCCTGGAAGATGATGCTGTGAAAGTGTTACACTCAATATGCAGGCAAATTTGGAAAACTCAGAAGTGGCCACAGGGCTGGAAAAGGTCCGTTTTCATTCCAATCCCAAAGAAAGGTAATGCCAAAGAATTCTCAAACTACCACACAATTGCACTCTTCTCACACAGTAGTAAAGCAATGCTCAAAATTCTCCAAGCCAGGCTTCAGCAATACGTGAACCATGAACTTCCAGATGTTCAAGCTGGTTTTAGAAAAGGCAGAGGAACCAGAGATCAAATTGCCAACATCTGCTGGATCATTGAAAAAGCAAGAGAGTTCCAGAAAAACATCTATTTCTGCTTTCTTGACTATGCCAAAGCCTTTGACTGTGTGGATCACAATAAACTGTGGAAAATTCTGAAAGAGATGGGAATACCAGACCACCTGACCTGCCTCTTGAAAAACCTATATGCAGGTCAGGAGGCAACAGAACTGGACATGGAACAACAGACTGGTTCCAAATAGGAAAAGGAGTGCGTCAAGGCTGTATATTGTCACCCTGCCTATTTAACTTATATGCAGAGTACATCGTGAGAAACGCTGGGCTGGAAGAAGCACAAGCTGGAATCAAGATTGCCAGGAGAAATATCAATAACCTCAGATATGCAGATGACACCACCCTTACGGCAGAAGTGAAGAAGAACTAAAAAGCCCCTTGATGAAAGTGAAAGAGGAGAGTGAAAAAGTTGGCTTAAAGCTCAACATTCAGAAAATGAAGATCATGGCATCTGGTCCCATCACTTCATGGGAAATAGATGGGGAAACAGTGGAAACAGTGTCAGACTGTATTTTTCTGGGCTCCAAAATCACTGCACATAGTGATTGCAGCCATGAAATTAAAAGACGCTTACTCCTTGGAAGGAAAGTTATGATCAACCTAGACAGCATATTCAAAAGCAGAGACATTACTTTGCCAACAAAGGTCCATCTAGTCAAGGCTATGTTTTTTCCAGTGGTCATGTACGGATGTGAGAGTTGGACTGTAAAGAATGCTGAGCGCCAAAGAATTGATGCTTTTGAACTGTGGTGTTGAAGACTCTTGAGAGTCCCTTGGACTGCAAGGAGATCCAACCAGTCCGTTCTAAAGATCAATCCTGGGTGTTCTTTGGAAGGACTGATGCTAAAGCTGAAACTCCAATACTTTGGCCACCTCATGTGAAGAGTTGACTCATTGGAAAAGACTTTGACGCTGGGAGGGATTAGGGGCAAGAGGAGAAGGGGACGACAGAGGATGAGATGGCTGGATGGCATCACCGACTCAATGGACAAGAGTTTGAGTGAACTCCGGGAGTTGGTGATGGACAGGGAGGCCTGGCATGCTGCAGTTCATGGGGTTGCAAAGAGTCGGACATGACTGAGCGACTGAACTGAACTGAACTGAAATATAGTTCACATTGTTTTAATAATGTTCAGTAAAATTTTAAAAATCGTTCATTATCCCACCACTTCAACCAATTATTTATTTTTCTATATTACTTTCCAGACTACCTCTGTACATGTATATAATTCTTTAAATAGTTGTATCTCAACTATATGTTTTGGTCTCCTGCTTTTTACACATCACATTATATCTGGGAGTTTTCCCAGATGTTGCCTCAAAGTCTTTCTGATAGAGCATTCGTAATGACTGCATAATATTCCATTAAGTAGATGTATTCATATGATTTTCTAATATGTACTTTACAATACTTTCCCAGGACAGCCTGATCCTGGTCACTAACCTTTTTGATTTATAGGCTCTGGGAAAACCCCAAAACTTCATCCGCTGCTAAAATTCACTCAGTAGTGATTCAATCCTTTGTGCAAAGCCTTCCTTCCCTTTGCTTTTGGATAAAGATAGTTTGGGGAAAGTTATTATTAGGAAAGAAGGAAATGCTCCAGGGAAAGAAATGGGGGAGAAAAAAAAAAACTTCACAAATGCCTATAAGCACCAAAGAGAAATTCTGCCTGCTTTAAAAGGTTTTCCTTCTGAACACCTGTGATCACTGTCTGCATTTTCAGATGAGATACAGGAGTCACTGAGGTTAAATGACTGGCCAAGGGTCAAAATGCCAGCCTGTGGTGGAGTTGGCCTGAGAATTCCCATCTATCGGCTCATTGCACTCAAGTGATGTCTTTCATCAGAGCATTCACAGCTATTCCCACCCTGTCACATCTGAAAACCAGGCTACTCCAAAGGTGATGAGGCATCTGTTCACTTGTCCTCCCTTTCTGCCCATCCCCAAGCCAGTGGGCAAGAATAGAATGTTTGTGACCATTATGGGACCCTTGGAGGTAGGAAAATGTTCTGGGCAAGGCAGTATAGCATGAAGCTTGTGGGATCAGGAATCAGCTTGATGGGTTTGATTCTATTTTCAGGGCAGCAGCTAGCCCAGAGAATGCCTTTGTTTATATTAGCAAACGGCGCCCCCTCTGGGTAGGTATTGCCCTGCGGGTGTGTGGCTTGGCAAGTCAATCACAGGCTGGATTTTGGCTTCTACTGCCTGGGCTGGGTACTTGGCAAGAGGATCACAGGCTGGGTGCAGTGAAGGACTTACTCAACTCTACGTGGGTGCCATATACTCATTTACTATTGGATGACTTGAGCAAATTACTTAGCCTTTCAGAGCCTTGGTTTCCCCATCTATAAAAGCCAAAATAATACTGAAAGTGAAGGTTGCTCAGTCGTGTGCAACTGTTTGCAACCCCATGGACAATACAGTCCACGGAATTCTCCAGGCCAGAATACTGGCATGGGTAGCCTTTCCCTTCTCCAGGGGATCTTCCCAACTCAGGGATCAAACCCAGGTCTCCCACATTGCGGGCAGATTCTTTACCAGCTGAGCCACAAGGGAAGCCCAAGAATACTGGAGCAGGTAGCCTATCCCTTCTCCAGGGGATCTTCCTGGCCCAGGAATTGAACTGAGGTCTCCTGAATTGCGGGTGGATTCTTTACCAACTGACCTATCAGGGATAGTACCTTGAAAGTTGCTAGGAGGCTAAATGAGATACAGCCTGTAAACCACCTGGCACGATGTCTATCTCGTAGTCCAAAGGCATTAAATGGTAGCTGTTATTATCAGCTGTTTCAGTTGTGACTTGCTTTTACAAAACAAGAAAAGCCTACCATGTTTCATACTCTTCTGAGAAATTTAATTTGCCTAGAAATATATTTTGTAAGTGGAGGATGATTATGAAAAGAGAAGGCGAGATTCATAATAGGCTATCATTTTAATATAAATGTTATTGCTATCATTCTTTCTGGCTGCACCACCCAAAGTAGGCAGATCTGATACAGATTTTCTAATTACACGTTTAGTTTAAGAGTGGGTAGTTTATAAGTCCACACCCTGACACACCTATACCTCTGGAGAATACTTCTCATTCTGTTGGCTGTCCTGGGCATTGGGACAGGCAACCTCATTCAAGTTGTTATTCAGTGAATTCTTGTTCTATGCCTGTGTGGCAGTGTGAGTGATACAAGTGAGTAATTCAGAGGCTGGCACAGAGGAATGTCTCATTTGCATAGCTATGGAAATAAGCTTCCTAGGCTGGGTTAAAAAAAGAAAAAAGAGCTGTCGAGTAGTTCTTAGGCCAGGTAAGGTCCCAGTATGCTTGATCAGCAACTCTGATGTCCACCCTAGAACCAGGTATACATACAACCTGCCTTTATTTAATCAGATTGCTTGGAAGAGGACATTTGTAATTTAGCCCTGGGAGCTTTAAAAAAATTTTTCCTGACAACTAATAAGTAAAATAGTGTGTGTGTGTGTGTGTGTGTGTGTGTTACAGTCACTGGAGAGAAGGGATGAATTCTCTGCTTACTAAGTGGAACTCTTGCTTCTTCTAGATGAACTTAAATTATCTTGCAGGGAGTACATCTTTCATAATTTACTATGGCTGCTTTGAAAAGAAGTCTGTAATCCTTAGATAACTCAGTGGTTCCTATGCCTGGAGTCTTCCTTTCTATTTTTTTCAAGGAATATTTAAAATCAAGTAATTACGTTGATTTTAAAACAAGCAACAGTAAAAATATCACTCAAGGACTCACATAAGGTTTTGAAATGGGAAGCCCATTTCACTCACAAAACAAAGCAACCATAACAAAACCTTCATAGAAAGTGGACAACTAAAAGTTCAATAACTCAGCAGTCAAGTGATGGAAAATCAGGTTTTTTCCAGTTATGGCTCCTTACATCCTGTTTCTCAGAATCAAATGAGACGGGCATGAGGCAGGGGATGAGGATGACAACCTGCATGTATTTGTGGCAGGATACCCCGCTAGAGTCTAGAATCTACTCAAAATTAACAGTCTGCAGGATTCTGACTTCTACTTGTGGAAGTAAAGGCTAGAGAGCATTTCTTTCTTTGAGAGGGAGAAGTATTTTGTGTCTGGCTTGGGAGAGAGGTGGGGGAGGGTTGTAGAGGAAAATAAAGAAGAAAGGCATAATATAGTCTGTCTCTTGTGGTTCCCCCCACCCCTCACCCAATACTCACACAGCTTCCACTGGCCAGAGAGGCTGGTCTACAGCCAGAATCCAAAGGATGTGATTTCCAGGCATGAGGCTCTAAGAGCCTAGATGATAAGGCCAGCGTGGCATTGGAGTCAGTCTTCTACCTTCACTTTGCTTCAAATCTCAACATAGCTTTTGCATCCAGACTCAAGGCAGCCTTATGCTAAGTACATTATGCTTAAGCATGTGCACTAAGCAGGCATTATGCTGAGTGAAATAAGATAAATATTGTATACTATTAGCCAAAGCTGGTGGCTTAGATGGTAAAGAATCTGCCTTCAGTGCAGGAGACCCAGGTTCGATCCCTGGGTTGGGAAATAAAACAAATACTGTATGCTCTTATGGAATATACGGAATCTAGAAAAGCTCAGCTTGGGACTTTGTTGGTGGGCCAGTGGTTACAATTCTGCACGTCCAATGCAGATGGGTTTGATCCCTGGTTGAGACACTAAGATCCCATGTGGCATGGCCAAAAAAATATTTTTTAAATTAAAAAATAAAAGTAAAAAAGCTAAACTCATAAAAACAGTAGAGTGTTGGCTACCAAAGGCTGGGGGTAAGTTCAGGGAAATAGGTAGATGGTCAAAGGTTACAAACTTTCAGTTATAAGATGGAAAAGTTCTAGGGATCTAATGTGTAACAGGGTGATTATAATGAATAACTCTGTATTATATACTTGAAAGTTACTGAGGGAGTAGACCTTTAATGTTCTCACCACAAAAAAGAAATGGTAGTTATGTGAGATGATAGAGGTGTAATGGTGGTAATCATTTTATAAGTGTATCAAATCAACATACTGGAGTGGGTTGTCATTTCCTTCTCCAGGGGATCTTCTCAACCCAGGGACTGAACACAGGTCTCCTGCATTGCAGGTGGATTCTTTACTTTCTGAATTACCAGGGAAGCCCAAGAATACTGGAATAGGTAGACTATCCCTTCTCCAATGGATCTTCCCAAACCAGGAATCGAACCCAGGGTCTCCTGCATTGCAGGTGGATTCTTTACCAGCTGAGCTACCAGGAAAGCCCCATCTTTAGTGTTCTTGCCACAAAAAAGAAAGGATAATTATGTGAGATGATAGAGGCATAATGGTGGTAATCTTTTTATAAGTGTATCAAATCACATATTGTACACCTTACATAATGTTATAAGCCAATTATATCTCAGTAAAGATAGAAAAAAATAAAATGGGAACCCCTGAAAATTGGAATGTAGGCTATCTCACTAAATTGTTTGGTGGTTCATCTCTGCTTATCTATAAAAATTGCTTGGGAAACATGTTCAAATGATAGAGGCCCAAGTTCAATCCTATTCCTACAGAATAAGAATCTTTGGGCGTAGATCTCTGTTTAAAATTTTTTTCCCAAGTGACACTGAGGTGTACCAAACTTAAGAATCAACCTGTGCACTAAACCCACCGTTGTGTTTAATGAGTGAGTGAAGTCGCTCAGTCGTGTCCAACTCTTTGCGACCCCGTGGACTGTAGCCCCCCAGGCTCCTCCATCCATGGGATTTTCCAGGCAATAATATTGGAGTGGGTTGTCATTTAAACCCGAGGCTAATAGGGGCCTCTGCAGAAAGCAGGAAACGCCCTCTAGTGGCCACAGAAGCCATTCTGCATTCTGCTGTGTCCTGGGACTACGGTGAAGAGGTGGGAAGACCATTATAGTCCACTAATCCCATCAATATGCCCCCTGAAACTTAGGGCCCCAAAGGGCAAAACCCGCTTATTCTTATCTTGCACATGAGGGTGCCTAGTATAGAGCCTGACCCATTGTGGGGTAGGCCCTAAAATTAAAGCTTAACATCATAGGCTGCCTTGACATGGGTGGTAAAATCAGGAGGGCCTCAAATGGCCTAAAGACAAATTCCCCACCCTAGTCTGCTCTCATGGCTAAAGTACCCTAGCCAGTCAACCCTCCTTATCAAATGCATCAGGCACAGCTCCTGCTTATCCTTGAGTAGGGGGTACCCATTCAGATGAGTCAAGCACATCCTCCCATATGAACCAAAGGCATCTCAACCTCTTGAGACTACAAAACCTGCCTTCACAGCACCTGGTTGTTCTCTCTATTGCTGAGCGAAACGTCTGCATGGCCCTGCCTGGTTAGTGGTGTCTTTTAACCCAGACTGTGACTGTATATGACTAATAAACTGTTCTCGAGCTCATCTGTGAGTATTGTGTGGGTATTGTGCTAGGTATGGTGTGTTTGGCCATTCTCATAATCCAAAGGCAAGAATCCCTCCCTCACCAATAAGGGAGAGAGAAGGCAATCAAAATATCCAAAAAGGGTGTTCAGTAAATATTTGTTAAATTAATAAACAAATGAGACCAAAGGGCTCTCAGCAAGGTTAGATATCTTCATTTTACTGGCTTATTGCCTATTTGCATAAATTCTCAAAGTGATCAGAGGCACTAACGAACAATTCAGTGAATGTATTTATAGAATGTTAGGTCTAGAAGGGATCTCAAAAAACCTGAGGGTTCATTCTCTCATTTTATTTCTGAATGAACTGATGCCCAGGCAAAATTGTGAATTTCTCAAGGAAAGAGGCTACATTTTATTTTTATATGCCCTCAGTTTGGAATAGAACTGTGTATAGTTCATGTCTGATAAACAGATAAATGAACATACAGAGGTTAAGGGAATTTCCCTGGGGCATGCTCAGTCACTTCAGTTGTGTCTGACTCTTTGCAATCCTATGGACCATACCCAGCCAGGCTCCTCTGTCCATGGGGTTCTCCAGGCAAGAACACTGGAGTGGATTGCCATGCTCTCCTCCAGGGGATCTTCCCAACCCAGGGATAAAACCCTCACTTCTTATGTCTCCTGCATTGGCAGGTGGGTCCCCACCTGGGAAGCTTTGGGGCACAAGCTAGTTACTGGCACCAGAAAGACTCAATTCCAGGATTTGATTCAACAAATGTGTATCAAATGTCTTATATAAGACACTGTAATCTAGTTCAGTGCCCTGGAGATGAAGGTAAGACTCGAGGTGGGGCTATAAAGATGAAAAAGACATAGTCCCTGCCCTCAAAGGGCACAAACTCTATAATGGTGCTGTCCAATATGGTTGCTCTTAGTCACATGCAGTTATTTAAAGTTAAATTAATTAACATTGAAAATTCAGTTCCTCTGTCACACTATGTTTTCAAGTGTTTAAAAGCTGCATAGTGGCTAGTGGCTACCATATTGTGTTGCAGAGATATAGAATATTTTGATCAATGCAGAAAGTTCTATTGGATAGCTCTACTATAAAAACAAAGATGTAGTTAAAACTGAGACCATCACATAAAGCATAAAAAGGATAACAGAAGTACAAATTAATTGTCATGGGACCAGAGCAGGTGGATCAACCTCCCCACCAGATGCTAAGTCCTTGGAGGACAGAGATTCTTTGACTCCTAGAACCTATCATAGTGCCTGACTCATAGAGGATGCTCAACTTATGTTTACTGAATGAAGATAAACTACCTACAAAAGTACTAGTTTCCCTCCCTAACATTTCAAAAATAGGAAAGTATACAGAATGTCAATGTATCCACAGCCCGACTATGTAAAAATTTAACAATTTGCTGTATTTGTTTTAGATCTTATACTGGTTTTAGGAAATGAAGTACAGATTTATTTCAAGTTACTGTATTCTCTGTCCAATTTCTCTGAACACCCTGAATTTTGTATTCACCAATCCCATTCACATCTTTATATTATATGCTGTTGCTTTTCAGTCTGTAAGTCGTGTCAGACTCTTCGAGACCCCATGAACTGCAGCACACCAGGCTCCTCTGTCCTCCACCATCTCCCAGGAGTTTGCTCAAATTCATGTCCATTGAGTTGGTGGTACTCTCTAACCATCTCATCCCTGCCACCCCCTTCTCCTTTTGCCTTAAGTTTTTCTCAGAAGCAAGGTCTTTTCCAATGAGTCGGCTCTTCACATCAGGTAGCCAAAGTACTGGACCTTCAGCTTCAGCATCAGTCCTTCCAATGAATATCCAGGGTTGATTTCCCTTAGGGTTGACTGGTCTGATCTCCTTGTTGTCCAAGAGACTCTCAAGAGTCTTCTCCAGCACCGCAATTCAAAGGCACCAGTTCTTCAGTGCTCAGCCTTCTTTATGGCCCAACTCTCATATTACTGCAGTGGATTTCCATTTCCTTCTCCAGAGGATCTTCCCGACTCAGGGATCGAACCTGGGTCTCCCGCATTGTATACAGACGCTTTACCGTCTGAGCCACCAGGGAAGTCCTATCCATACATGACTACTGGAACAACTATAGATTTGACTAGATGGACCTTTGTCGACAAAGGGTTATCTCTGCTTTTTAATTTGCTATCTAGGTTTGTCATAGCTTTTCTTCCAACGAGCAAGAGTCTTCTAATTTCATGGCTGTAGTCACCAACTGCAGTGATTTTGGAGCCCAAGAAAATAAAATCTGTCACTGCTTCCAGTTTTTTCCCTTCTATTTGTCATAAAGTGATGAGACGAGTTTTAGTTTTTTGACTATTGAGTTTTAAGCCAATTTTTTCACTCTTCTCTTTCACCCTCATCAAGAGGCTTTTTAGTTCCTCTTCACTTTCTGCCATTAGCATGGTATCATCTGTATATCTGAAACTGTCGACATTTCTCCCAGCAATTTTGATTCCAGCTTGTGATTCACCCAGCCTGGCATTTCACATGATATACTCTGCATATAAGTTAAATAAGCAGAGTGACAGTATACAGCCTTGATTTACTCCTTTACCAATTTTGAACCAGTCAGTTTTTCCATGTAAGGTTCTAAATGTTGATTCTTGACCCTCCTACCAGTTTCTCAGGAGGCAGGTAAGGTGGTCTGGTATTCCGATTTCTTTAAGAATTTTCCACAGTTTATTGTGATCCACACAGTCAAATGCTTTAGCATAGTCAGTGAAGCATAAGTAGCTGTTGTTTGGAATTCCCTTGCCTCCTCCTTGATCCAAGGAATGTTGGCAATTTGATCTCTACTTCCTCTGCCTTTTCTCAATCCAACTTGCACATCTGGAAGTTCTTGGTTCATGTCCTACTGAAGTCTAGCTTGAAGGATTTTGGGCATAATCCTTCCTTGCTAGCAAATGAAATGAATGAATTTCACAGCAGTGTGAACATTCTTTGGCATTGCCCTTCTTTGGGACTGGAATGAAAATTGACCTTTTCCAGTCCTGTGGCCACTGCTGAGGTTTTCATATTTGCTAGCATATTGAGTGCAGCACTTTCACAGCATCATCTTTCAGGACCTGAAATAGCTCAGCTGGAATTCCATCACTTTCACTTGCTTTGTTCATAATAATGCTTCCTAAAGCCCACTTAACTTCACACTCCAGGATGTCTTGTCCTAGGTGAGTGACACCATTGTGGTTATCCAGCTCATTAAGACCTTTTTTGTATAGTTTTTTTGTGTATTCTTGCCACCTCTTCTTAATTTCTTGTTAGGTCCTTACCTAATGTTAGGTCCTTACCATTTCTATCCTTTAGCATGCTCATTCTTGCATGAGATGTTCCCTTGGTATCTCCAATTTTCTTGAAGCGATCTCTAGTCTTTCCCATTCTATTGTTTTTCACTATTTGTTTGAATTTTTCATTTAAGAAAGCCTTCTTATCTCTCCTTGCTATTCTCTGGAACTCTACATTTAGATGCGTATATCTTTCCCTTTCTCTTTTCGTTTCTCTTCTTTCCTCAGCTATTTGTGAGCTCCTAAGACCCACTTTGCCCTTTTGCATTTCTTTTTCTTTGGGATGGTTTAAGAAATGGAGTAGTCCTCATAGTTAATAAAAGTCCTACATGTCGTACTGGGGTGTAATCTCAAAGACAACAGAATGTTCTCAGTTCATTTCCAACATCACAATAATCCAAGTCTATGCCCCAACCACTAATGATTAAGAAGCTAAAGTTGACTGGTTCCATGAAGACCTACAAGACTTTCTAGAACTGACACCAAAAAAAGATGCCCTTCTCATCATAGAGGATTGCAATGCAAAAGTAGGAAGTCAAGAGATATGTGGAGTAACAGGCAAGTTTGGCCTCGGAGTACAAAATGAAGCAGGGCAAAAGCTAACGTAGTTTTGTCAAGAGAACATGCTTATCATAGCAAACACCCTTTTCCAATAACCCAGGAGATGACTCTACACATGGATTATCACCAGATGGTCAATACTGAAATCAGATTGATTATAGTCTTTGCAGCTGAAGATGGAGAAGTTCTATACAGTCAGCAAAAACAAGACCTGGAGCTGACTATGGCTCTGATCCTGAGCTCCTCATTGCAAAATTCAGGCTTAAATTGAAGAAAGTAGGGAAAACCACTAGGCCATTCAGGTATGACCTAAATCAAATCCCTTATGATTATACAATGTGTACATAATTGTAAACAGCACAGATGATTGTTTTGCATGCTTTTATATGTAATATAAATAGCATCATACTGTACACATCACTTTGCAACTTGCTTTTTATAACATTATATTTTAAAGATGCATCCATGTTAAAACATGCAGCACTAACAAGTTCGTTAATTTCTATATTCTATTGTGTTAAATACATCACAATTTTATTTTACTTTCAATGGAAATCTGTCCTGTTTCCAATTTTTACAATTATCAATAAGGCTGTAATGAACATTCTTGTAAGTGATTTCTTACATTAATGTTCAGGGTTTATTCCTAGAAGGAGTATTGCTAGATCTGAGGTCTTATATATCTTCAACTATTCCAAATATTGACAAGTTGATTTCCAAGGGTATTGACCAATTTATATTTCCATCAGCAGGTATGAATGTTCTCATTGTTCTATATCCTTGTCATCATTCTGTACTGTCAGACTTTTATTTTTTGCCAATCTGATAAGGTGAAATGCTGTAGTGTTGTGTTTTCTAGGAAGACATAAGAACAAGGTAAAAATGCCTACCCTGTTATAATCCTGGCATTAGGGTATGAGAATACCAGAGTTATTGGCTTTTGTAATGAAAACATTGGCCACGTAATGAAAAAAAGACCAAAGCCATGACTGAACTTCAGGATAAGCACAGTTCTGCAGGAAGATTATAAGACAGTTTTACCATCCTGTACCTTTTGCCACTGCTCGGCATAAGGCCAGGAGGTTTTTAAACAGGATTTGGAAATCAGAACATGTGCAACATGCTGTATAGTTTCTTCCTGACAGAAACAGAATTTATTTTGTCATGTGTCTCGTTAAATGCATCTCAGTCTTCCTTGCTTGCCACTTCTCTTAAGCTAATTTATGGTAGAAGAAATTACTGGAAAGTGAGGAACTGTGCAAATTAGATATCTATTGGTGGGAAATCTTGGCAATCTCAAGGACTGTCAGCTTAACAAGAGGTAAGGTAATGAGGGTAGCCCATAGCTGGAAATATTTACTCATGGCTAATTCATGTAAATCCTTTAAATGCTTAAAGCACAGGAAAATTATCCCATAATTTAGGAACACATTGCTATTTCATCTTGTAGAGATTTCCCAGTCTGATTCTAGCTAATACCTAAGGAAGTAAAATGAACCTGTTTAAAAGGGCTTTAGAGCTGGGGCAGTGGGAAACACCCATGGCTCTGTTTCCCCAGAGTGGTTCTCTGATGGAAATGAAATATTTCTCAGCAGCTTTTCATTATGGTTGGCACACTCATGGGAAATTTGAGATAATGCTGATTCTACCTCTGTGAAAACCCTTCCAGAGTAATAACTTGATTTTTTTAAGTGATACGAGATCTGAGGTTTTTTTCTTACTTCATTGTGTGACCTAAAGCATAATGACAGAGAAAGGGAATCAATTAGACTCTGAGCACCTAACAGATCAGCAGAAACAGAAAGCTTGGATGAATCAACTTTGTTCCATTTACTAATTGGAATCCAACACTTGGTTTTCCTTTTCAAAAAGAAAGACTTATATCACCTATGGCATTCTTTCCTAAAACCTATTCACGGATGGCACATTAAGAAAAATTTTATCTTCTTAAGATAATCCACCTCGCTCATTAAAAGAAGCTAGCTGTCAGTTTCCGTCATGGCTTTCAGAAGTTACAATGAAAAATCTTGTTTCACAGTACAGCAAATGACCATGAAAAGTTAATGGGTATTTTTCTTAGGATATAAAGAGAAAATTTTATCTAAACTATAGTTCTTTTGGAGAAGCATATAATCTAGGTTTTATATGTACAAATTAAATACTAAGATGTAGTCTAAAAGTTAAGAGTTTAGGTTGTAGTTAGACTTACATAGGTTTTTAAAAATTTGTTTTTGATCCTGCCACTGGACAGTTTTAGTTACCCTCTCTTTATCCTTATTTTATCATCTGTATAATGGCGAAACATTGTTCTGAGAACTAAATGAAATTCATAACTGAACAAACATTAATTAAGTTTCTTCTACTTGCCAGGTATTTGTCCCAGATGCTAAGGGACCAAGGGATAAATCAAGCAATGTCTCTGTCCTCTCAGGCTTTCATTCCAGGGAGGAAAATGGCCCACAGTAAAAAATAAATGAACAAAATCACTGTAATTGCCCCAGAAGGGCATTACTTGAGAGGAAGAGCCCTCAGGTGGTGCAGTGATAAAGAATCTGTCTGCTAATGCAGGAGACACAGAAGACCAAAGTTCGATTCCTGGCTTGGGAAGACCCCTTGGAATAGGAATGGCAACCCACACCAATATTCTTGCCTAGGAAATCCCATGGATAGAGGAACCTAGGAGGCTACAGTCCTCGGGATCGCAAACATCGGACACCACTGAGCACACATGCGTGCACTTCTCTGAGGAAGGAATACTGGAACTGAGGTGTGAATGATAAAGAGCCAGTTCTGTGAAGGGGGTGAGGGTAGGTGAAGTTTCAGGTAGAGGGAAGAGTGAGATTAATGCCTGAGGCTGGATGCAGCTTGGCAGGTTCAAAGAAGAAAGAAGGCCAGTGGGACTAGAGTGATAGAAGACCAAGGGAGAGAGGCAATCCAGAGTGTGGGGAGGCTTTTGGGTTTATTCTACATGCCACAGGAAGCTATGAGAAAATTTGTGTTTTAAGAAGATCATCCAGGACTTCCCTGATGACACAGTGGATAAGAATTCACCTGCCAAAACCTGGGTTTGATCTCTGGTCTGGGAAGATTCCACATGCTGCAGGCAACCAAAAGCCTGTATGCCTCAACTACTTCAGCCTGTGTGCTGCAATGAACTGAAGGCTGTGTGCCTGAGCTCCGTGACGTGTGCTCTGCAACAAGAGAAGCCACCACAATGAGACGCCTGAGCACTGCAGCAAAGAGGAGCCGCTGCTCACCGCAACTAGACAGAGCCTGCGTACAGCAACGAACACCCAGCCCCGCCAAAATAAAAAAATAAATAACTTTTTTAAAAAGACCTTTCAATTTGCTGTGAGAAGACACATTTCAGGAAGCGAGGAGTGAGCAATACCAGGATGACCATAGCACTTATCCACCCTTGACGATGGTGGTTTGGGCTAAAGGGTGACAGGGTCTGGATGGAGAGGAGCAAGCTGATGTAGAAGATATTTTGAAGGCAGAACTTTTAAGACGTGGTGATGGATTGGATACAAAACATAGAAAGAGAAAGCAATGATCACTCCCTGGCAGATGGCTGTGATAGTTATTAGGTTATTTCTTGTCTTTAGATCCAACTTTCTCCTTCTGTACTCTGCTTTGTGATGCCGGGGCTGAGAGTATGCAAACCACTTCTCTGCTTTGCCAGCTGGCTCTCACCAGGCCCTGAGAATTGCAGGTGCTCAGGGAGATGGAAGGCTGAGGAAGGAGGCGGGACTTGCTCCTCCCCTCTGCTTCCTGTTTTTGAGTGCACCATCCTAGCAAAGCTTCTTCCACTGGCACTTGCTCTTCCTTACAGTAGCAGCAGTCGAATCCAGGTCACAGGTTTTCCAACCTTTGCAGAGCTAACTTCTCTGTGCCCTCCTTGGAGAGATGGCAGCACCAGCCAAGCAGAAGCCCCTACTCAGAGGTCGGAGTTTTAGTTCTGCAGGGAATCCCTCCTCTACATTTCTAAATGTTAATGATTCTAGTCTCTTGTCTGTTTTCAGTCCTTAGGGCCACAGATGTTTCTGCACTGATGTCTCCACCGTATCTTAGGGTCCTCTTTTTATCCTTTCAGTTAGCACCTTTACACCTACTTTCTAGTTAACAATCTTATACCTATTTAATAATTCTCTGTTCAAACATCTGGTGAGATTTTCGCTCCTAAGGGGACTTTGAGTGATCATTTGGGCTGTCATTTACTGAAATTAGGAAGACCGGGGAAGGAAGAACTAGGAGAATGAGGGGGAGAAATCAGAAATTCTACCTTGGTCATAATACTTTGAGATGCCTGCTAGATGTCCCAGCAGACATGTGGACATGGTGGGCTGTTAGGCAATCTGAAGGTAAGGGAAAATGTCCTATCTGGAGATATAAATTTGGGAAGCATCAGCAAAAAGATGGGAGAGTCACCTAGGGAGAGACCATAGACAGAGATCAGGGCCTGGGACCAAGCCCTGGGTTACAACAACATTTAGAGATAAAGCTGAACCAGTGTGGCCAGTGAACAAGAGAAAAATCACAAGTGTGTGGGATCTTGAAAGACAAAAGAGTTCAGTTTTTCAGGAAAAAGTAGATTGCTGAACTCTACTGAAAGATGGAGGAGAGGGGGGACAGAGCAGTGACCACTGGATTTAGCAATATGGAGCTTGACTTTGTCAAACACTGCACTGTGGAATGATGGGGCTGGAGCTAGCCTGGGGTGAGGTGAAGTGTTCATGGGAATTGAGGACTGAAGCCAGGATTGGGAATTAAGAAGGTTACTGACAATAATGCACTCAGTGTTGTTGGCATAATTCTTGGCAAGTAATAAAGGCTTGTAAGATATTAGCTACTATTACTCTTTAAAAATTATTTATTTTTTAATACACACTATGTCATGCCTCTGTAAGATTCCATGAGTGAGAGGTCAGATGCCAATTATATTGAATAAGCAAATAATGCAATTATTACAAACCACAATTTAGAAGAAAAATTGGAAAAAGTTCATAAGATACTGTTAAGTAAGAAAAGTGGGTGACAGGGTACCATTGAAAATTATCTCAAGTGCCAGCAAAAGGGGCTTCTCAGGTGGGGCTAATAGAACCTGCCTGCCAGTGCAGGAGAAATGAGACCTGGGTTTGATCCCTGGGTCAGGAAGATGCCCTGGAG
Source organism: Bos javanicus (assembly GCF_032452875.1). NCBI lineage: Eukaryota > Metazoa > Chordata > Mammalia > Artiodactyla > Bovidae > Bos > Bos javanicus. The sequence continues at coordinate 45,174,278 of NC_083872.1, read as the reverse complement.
AAGGGAATGACAACCCACTCCAGTCTTCTTGCCTGGAGAATCCCATGGACCGAAAAGCCTGGTGGGCTACAGTTCATTGGGTCGCAAAGAGTCAGACACAACTGAAACGACTTGGCACATACACATGCCATGGAAAGGGCCGTTGGCGACTTCTCCACACCCACCCTTCTCTTGCTGCAGGTCTGAGCTGATCTTGGTATTCCCATCCCACTCATCAGTGGTTATCCAAGAACAGACAGACCTCAGCCAATTTGTGCTTATAAGACATGAGAAGAACCTTCTTTTAATCTTCTAGAAAGAAGCTATACATAGTCAATCTCTCTGACCATGGTTGGATGTGAACAAAGAAGCATAGCAGTCTGCTGCTGCAACCATGAGCAAGGGGAAAACCACTCAAATAATGAAGCCAGCTTTGTGTCAAGTAGCTAAAAACAGAGGACCTGGTGCCTCCATGATATCGTAAACCATCTGGACTGTAGGTTGTGAAAGTCACTCAGTCGTGTCTGACTCTTTGCGACCCCATGGACTGTAGTCCATGGAATTCTCCAGGCCAGAATACTGGAGTGGGTAGCCTTTCCCTTCTCCAGGGGATCTTCCCAACCCGGGGATTGAACCCAGGTCTCCCACATTACAGGCAAATTCTGTAGCAGCTGAGCCACAAGGGAAGCCCAAGAATACTGGAATGGGTAGCCTATCCCTTCTCCAGGGTATCTTTCCGGCCCAAGAATCAAACTGGGGTCCCCTGCATTGCAGGTGGGTTCTTTGCCAGCTGAGCTACCAGGGAAGCTCGGACTGTAGGTTAGGTGAGCCAAAATCCATTCATTTCAAATCGATATTCTGTAACTTACACTCTCACACAGGGTAGTAGTAGACATAGAGCAAACATTCAATAAATATTAGCTATCATTATTTAGTCAAGAAATTACAGATTATATATTATTTTTTAATAGGCACAATCCTTGTACATTATGAGCTCATTTAAAAGTCTATATATCCATACAGAAAAAGCTGGAAGGCTATATAAAAAATTAACTATGGTAACCTCTGGTACCTCTGGCTTGTGAGGAGAGGGGAAGATGGTTGAGACAAGAGGAGAAAGTGGTAAATAGTCATCTCAGAGAAAAGGAGGGGAAATAGGATTGCCAAGTACAACCAAGGGCCCCTTTCAAGTCAGACCTAAAGAATTCTAGTTGTTCATCTCTAGATTTAAAATCTTTTTAATAATTAATTTATTTATTTTAATTGGAGGCTAATTACTTTACAGTATTGTGGTGGTTTTTACCATACATTGACATGAATCAGCCATGGGTGTACATGGTCCCCCCCGTCCTGAACCCCACTCCCACCTCCCTCCCCAGCCCATCCTTCTGGGTTATCCCAGGGCACTGGCTTTGTGGGGAATTCCCTGGTAGTCCAGGGGTTAGGACTCTGAGATTTCACTGCCTGAGGACCTGGGTTCAATCCTTGGTCAGGAAACTAAAATCCCACAAGGTATATGGCCATAAATAAATAAATAACCAGAATCACTGGGCTTTCCAATTGCTTGGGTTTGCTTTAAAAAAAAAAAAATCATTGTGGAAACAAGCCTTAAATAAAGAGTCTGAGCTGGAATGTTTGGGTAAAATTCTCTTAAACTAAAAGCAAATCAAAGAGAAACATCTGAATTTAGACGTAAAGGAATCAAACACCAAAGAATATGCAGAAAGATGAGGGAAATGGGCAGATTTACAGTTCTTTTCTAATACATAGATAACTCCATGAAGTTCAATTCAAACCACCTGGCCACAGAGAGTATATGTGGTAGCACCAGCAGTAGATTTTTAGAGTGGTTTTTGTTGGACTTGTTTTTAACTACATTTGCCAGTGGTACGCTGGAGCCAGTTTATGTAGGTTTATGAGAGCTGATTGTCATAAATATTGTAAGCGGTTATTAAACAGTCATTATTAAAAATTAAGTGAAATAAATATGTGGTTAAAAGCAAAGATAATAAATACTAAAAACTCACCACTTCCTAACTATCGTACTACTTAACTATTCTCTCCATCCATGAGGTTATGTCTCCAGCACATGTGTGATAGAAATACCCTATAATGTGCTAAGTAATTTTTCCCAATTCTGCATCTTGTACTGTCACTGTGGTGGCTTGAGACAACCATGGTGGGAATATTTACACTATGGAAACTGGCAACATTATAAATCAGGGATTGGTTTATTGTTTTGTTAATAGTCTACTTATGAAAGTGATGGAGAAAATATTAGGCAGATTAAATTTTAAAGTGTCTGCAGCTGTTACACTGTGAATAGCACCAAACAATTGAGGAAATATTTTTACAAGTATGTGAAAATTATGATCTGAGTTAATAAAGATTTACTCATGTGACTGATGAACTAGTTCTGACATACTAGTTCACTTTCGTCTTATTAGTGTAAATGAAAATATCAATTAACATTCATTGCAGCAGACACTCATTCATCAGTAATGTTAATGACTTCTTTGCTGAATCAGATAGAAATCAAGCATTTATTCATAGTTGATTTTGTCTGATTAGAGTTGAATCACAACCATAGCTTGACTGCAGATAGAGAGGCAAAATTCAGTGAAAGCATTCTGTGAAAATCAATTGGCTATATGAAATTCACAATAAAGAGTATGTATATTTATTATCAGTTGTAAATTGAAAGTGATGCATATCAGTAATTTATAACAGATTTATGAACTAGAGAGCTAGCTGTTAAACATTTACCAACATACCTCCACCAAAGCACAAGCACATACAAAACTTAAAATTTTCATACTATGTATGATGCCCTCTGATTTTTTGAATTCTATTTAATTAAAAAAATAAATCCATGTTGCAACACTATAAATTCACAACCCACTGAAATTTGTTAATAGCAGTTTTCCAAGGTTTTGGAGGTTTTTGATTGCGAGTGCTAAAGTTACGTTTTGAAAAGATGTTCAGAAGGATGGTGATCAAGTGCCCTTTTTATACTCAAGAGTTCAATAACAACAAAAACTCAAGAAATATGAAGCAGAAAATTAAAAAATTAAAACCACATCAAGGCAGAATTGGAAATCTGAAAGCCTAGGTTTTACAACACCTACTCTAAAGATAAATTATATAACTTGATAATTCACTAATAGCATATTCCTGTATTTCAGCTTTTCAGATGAAAAGCCCTTTCTATCATTAAAAGGTTGTCGTCTCTAATGATACTTACTTCTCTACTATTTATATCTATGGAAGTGAATATTATCATGGATAATTTTTAAAACGCTGTTCTTCTGCCCAAGTAGGTCAGGGATATTGCTGGCATACTCACAATGTCTGTATTTGGTAAAAAAAAAATTTTTACATTTATGCAAAATGACAGTTGGAATGAGTTCACATGACCATGTTGCTAAAAATACAACATGTTTGATATCCATGGATCATAAAAGGGATGAAGTAAACCAGCCTTTTGCAGTTCACCTACATCGGGTAGACATTCTGTCATTAAATTCATATGTAGTGCTTCTGAAATTGGGCTCACCAAGAGACTTTGACAGCCCCTTGGGAGTGAATCAAATTCAGCTTTTCACAGCTGATACGTGGCTTTTCTAACGACATTAACAAGGAGGGCCTTTCAGGATTCCTGTTGCTCTACCAACCAAACAGAAAAGCTGGGTCCAAACACAGATGGATGACTCACTTTTCAGTTTGTCCAGGGTAATGGGACAATGCTGACTAAATAGTGGAGACCTGTATTGAAGGTAGTGAAGGCAGAATTTCTGCCTAAATTCTACCTAGGAACCTTGATAATAAAGAATGAAACCTAACCTTTTGGTGGGATGGAATTGTGTGAGAATTTAGTGATAAAAATGTGGGTTCACCCAAAAAACTCCTTACTCAATAAACTCTACCTACAATTTCAGGAGATCCACAGACCCTCCTGATGCCCATTCTCAAGTTAAAAACTCTTTGTAGGTCATGATCTTCCTGATGGAAAATGTAGAAAGAAAAATGGAAAATATGATAGACCCTTCTGATTGCTTCAAATACTGCTAAATCAAAGAAAATATATCTTGTGGGTGATGAGTGACCCTGAATTAGTTCTATCGATGACATCTATGCACACAGATTACAAGTCAATGCTAAGAGCGTTAGCTGATGAGAATGGGATATTCTGGGCTGCCTCAAATTAATGAAAATAAACAGTGTATATGTAAATTAATAATAATGGTAATAATGGTCATGCCTCTCTATGGCTTTATTCATAAGCAAAGCTCATCTAAGACTTCTGGGAGAGAAACAACTGGAAGAAAGTTTGCTATAGAAACCAGGTGGAGAGAAGAGATGATGGAATTCCACTCACATGCAGGCAAGACTCAGTGGCAGAGCCTTCAAGCTCCCGGTTCCCCCTAGAAATCTATCGGTGCCCCCAGTTTCTGATATGAACAGTTGATGTTTCCCACATTTTACATAAAGTACTACGATTTTGAGACAAACCCTCAGATGACTGTCTTTGAAGCCCTTCCCATACAGGCGTATTGGGACCTGCCACTGTCACATACTTTAAGTTGAACCCACAACCCTCAGCCGTTGGCCCCAGACTTCTTATGAAGATCGGTCATTCTCTACTTGCCCTGCCCTCAAAGGAAGAGCTGTAGTGAGGCAAGCCAGGGCCCGGCTCCCAGATTCCAGCTAACAAATGCATTCCAAGAGGAAAGAATTCACACAGAGAAAAACATTGTTTTCCAGTAGAAACCATTGAGACCTCTCTGGCTGTCTTCATAAAACTCAGAAGAATCTAAGCTAACAAGGCTTTCATTTGGGGACCCCAGGACTAATTAATAAACAGTGCACAAGTGGAAAAGGAAACACAGAGAGTTGAGAAATGAAAATATGCCCTACCGAAAAGCTGCCATCCTTATGCTTTGGTCCTGACCTACTGAGGCATGGCGCCTCCCATTGTCTCCGGTTTGTTTGAATGCTGTAACATCAAATAACCATTTGGCACTGGGCGAGCTTGACGTTTCAAAAACGAAGATATTTTAGACTTCTAAATAAGTTGCCCTACTGGTTGTAAACCACAGAGTACAATGTGCGATGGCCATCTTCCATCTCACTTATTATTGGAAGTGTCATTTTTTTGTTCCTGTCCATAGGTCTTAAGAAGAGTAAGAACATGTGGTAAGTGGATATACCTGGGAAACACCAAGAATAAATGCTAGTAGAGAAATAGATGCCTTTTATCATGAATTCCTATCTCTGAGGCGCTACAAGAATATGAAACACAATGGAACTTTGTTATCCTGTAAATAAATTGGCTCTTTACCCTTCCAAACAAATTTACCAATAAAAATGGACACTTTTATGGACATTTTTAATGGTTGTCTTATACCGTCTACCTTTGGATTTCTTTGTGAATGTTATGGTTCAGTGAATACATTGAAATATGGACAAGAAAATCAAATGGTATTTGGGATTTGCTTTAAAACACTGCAGAAAAGGAAAATGTGTGTGGTGGATAAATAAAGCAAGAATGACAAGTTATAGGTAATTATTAAAGTTGGGTGATAGATCCATGGGAGTTTACAATACTTTTATATTTGCTTAAAATTTCTAAATTAAAAGAAAAGTCAAAAACATGGAAATTTTCCAGTGTTAAAGAACTAACATAAAAACACTTGTTAGAGTGTGGAGAAAAGGGAACCCTTCTGAACTGTTGGTGAGAATGTAATTCGGTGATGCCATTATGGACAACAGTATGCAGGTTCCTTAAAAAACTAAAAATGGAAATACCATGTGATCTAGTAATCCCACTCCTGGGCATATATCTGGAAAAGACAAAAAAAACCCCTCTAATTCAAAAAAGATACATGCAGCTCAGTATTCATAGCAGCACTATTTACAAAAGCCAAGAAGCAATCAAAGTGTCCATCAACAGACAATTGGCTTAAGAAGTTGTGGCACATATATACAGAAAGAATGGAATATTACTCGGCCATAGAAAAAGAACAAAATATTGCCATTTTCAGCCATATGGATGGACCCAGAGAATACTGTATTTAGTGAAGTCAGACAGAGAAAGACAAATATATGACATCATTTATATGTTATGTCTAAAAAGTGATACAAATGAATCTATATATGAAACAGAAACAGACTCACAAACATTGAAAAATAAATTTATGGTCACCAAAGGGGAAAGAGAGGGGGAAGGGATAAGTTAGTGGTATAGGATCAACAGATACAAAAAATTATGTATGAAATAGATAAGCAACAAGAATTTACTACTATATAGCCCAAAGAACTATATTTGGTATCTTGTAACAACCCATAATGGAAAACAATCTGGAATATGTGTATATGTCTGAATCGCTTTGTTGTACACCTGAAGATCCTTAAGCTAACTGGAAGACATGCAAAGAAGGTATAACCAATCTTGCTGGTATATTTTGGTTAAAATGAAAAACAGATTGTTGTGCTCCTATTCTAACAAAATAGAGGTGTCAATAAATGAAGATGTCAATGTAAATGGCCCTCAAAATTCTCTGTACTTTATTTAGTCAAACTGCAAAGGAGGCAGGGGAGAGGAGGGGAAATAAAAGAAGTGTGTAGAGTGTGGGGTGGTCCGATCTAGCTGTCCCACGAGAAAAGTGAGGCCACAGGGATGGGTGTTAGGGTGTTAGGAGATGTAACTGATATAACTGATGGGAGAGAATCAGCAAAGTTCAGCTCAAAAGTACGAAGGGTGTCCCAGAGAAAGAACACAGAGAAAATGAACAAGAAGCCAGGGAGGGATGCAGGGAGTGGAAAACAGGGCCATCGGAAACAGGCAGGAGAAAACCTTCCAGCTCCTCCCAAAGAGATTTCACACTAGCTTCTGCTCAGTCCCAGTTCAGAAATTAAAATAACCCCCCACTCTGTGGTGACATCCACTCCTGGGAATGGAACCCAGTACCTTGTCAACTCACATAAGGAAGATATTACAGAGTTGAGACAAATCCCTCAGAAAGTAGTTCAGTCTCTCATTCTCATGGAGCTTAGATAGAGGGACTCAAGAAGCTTAGTTACCTAACCTGTGTTGAGAAACAGGATCCAGATGCTTTGGAGATTAATTAAAAAGGGCCCACTCTGAGGTTCACAAAGAAAGGCTAAATCTTGCCAGGGCCTGGAAACTTATAACAAGTGCCTGTCCAGGACATGACATGGTACAGAGGAGGCAGAGATAGAATGTGAGTGGAGATTATGTACCTCTGGGTGCACTTAGCTATTGCACCACAAAGGATGCTATAAACCTAGCTCCTTAGGGAAAAACACTGAAGATGAAGAAGAGCCCTGCTGCTTCCAACACCCCTTGATTGTCACCTTGCACAAAGCATACTCCTGTCAAAAACCAAGGGAGGAGAAATGTAGAGCTGCCAGTATTTCTAGCCGAGACAGGTTCTGAGCTAACTAACGTGCCAATGGAAATCTGTTTTTCTGCCCATGAATTGTCCCCGAGGCAGGGAGTGGAATGTGGGCCAAAGTGGTGTGCCTCTGTGCCCCCACCTTCTGTGTGCCAGGTTGCCAAACACCAAAATACTACTCCCCGTCCAGACCACCCCTCCAGACGACACTCAGGGATAGTCCTACTATTATTGGTTCGTTTATTTCATCAAGCCAAAATGCTTAGAAGAGAGTTGTGGCATCAGATTAGTATGTTTGAGGACCACAAGGGACCAAAAGAGCTCTCATAAACATTCTCTATGTCCCTGGAGAAATCCTACCAAGTAAGGTCTTTCTGTATGAACAGAACAAAATGGAAATCAAAAAAAAATTAAATGTAAGTCCAAGTTCAGCTCAGTCACTCCGTTGTGTCCAGCTCTTTGTGACCCCATGAACCGCAGCACACCAGGCCTCCCTGTCCATCACCAACTCCCAGAGTTTACTCAAACTCATGTCCATGGAGTCAGTAATGCCATTCAACCATCTCATCCTCTGTCGTCCCCTTCTCCTCCCACCTTCAATCTTTCCCAGCATCAGGGTCTTTTCCAATGAGTCAGTTCTTTGCCTCAGGTGGCCAAAGTATTGGAGTTTCAGCTTCAGCATCAGTCTTGCCAATGAATATTCAGGACTGATTTCCTTTAGGATGGACTGGTTGGATCTCCTTGCAGTCGAAGGGACTGTCACGGGTCTTCTCCAACACCACAGTTCAAAAGCATCAATTCTTTGGCGCTTAGCTTTCTTTATGCTACAACTCTCTCCCATTCATTCATGACTACTGGAAAAAGCATAGCTTTGACTAGACAGACATTCGTTGGCAAGGTAATGTCTCTGCTTTTTAATATGCTGTCTAGGTTGGTCATAACTTTTCTTCCAAGGAGTAAGCGTCTTTTAATTTCATGACTGCAGTCACCATCTACAGTGATTTTGGAGCCTCCCGCAATAAAGTCAGCCACTGTTTCCACTGCATCCCCATCTGTTTGCCATGAAGTGATGGGACCAGATGCCATCACCTTCATTTTCTGAATGTTGAGTTTTAAGCCAACTTTTTCATTCTCCTCTTCACTTTCCTCAGAGGCTCTTTAGTTCTTTGTCGCTTTCTGCCATAAGGGTGGTATCATCTGCATATCTGAGGTTACTGAGACTTCTTGCGGGGAGCTGCCCGTGAGAACGGGGTCCTTTGTCCGAAGGACACAGCTCTGGGAGCTGCCTCAGTCCTTGAGGGTTTGCTTGCAAACATAGCTCTCTGTCCCGCCACCCCAGAGATTAGGCGCTTATTTACTGCAGGCACCTGGAGTTCTGTGCAAACTTCTCATGCACAGAGAAATGTTATCTGGTGTAAGAAATAATAACAGGGAGCCATTCCCATGCTCTCAAGATTTCTTGTGACTGTTTGTAAGATGTATAGGCTAACCAAGAAAAAATGTTAACTGTTTTGTCTCTCTCACGCTTTTCTGTATAAATATGAGATGTTGAATAAAGTTGGTGTCAGACTGCGTCCCTTCGTGGTGACGTGTCTGAACCTCTCGACCCCATCTTTGTAGTCTCTTGCTTTAGTTTCTTTCTTAGCCCCGCCGTGCACGTTCTCGGGACCTGATCGACTTTGCCGGCTGGCCCCGGCAACTTCTCCTGGCAATCTTGATTCCAGCTTGTGCTTCATCAAGTCCAGCACTTGTCACGATGTACTCTGCATATAAGTTAAATAAGCATGGTGACAATATACAGTCTTGACGTACTCCTTTTCCTATTTGGAACTAGTCTGTTGTTCTACGTCCAGTTCTAACTGTTGCTTCTTGACCTGCATACGGATTTTGCAGGAGGCAGGTAAAGTGGTCTAGTATTCTCATCTCTTGAAGAATTCCCCACAGTTTGTTGTGATCCACACAGTCAAAGGCTTCAGCATAGTTAATAAAGCAGGTGTTTTCCTGGAACTCTCTTGCTTTTTCAATGATCCAACAGATGTTGGCAATTTGATCTCTGGTTCCTCTGCCTTTTCTAAATCCAGCTTGAACATCTGGAAGTTCACAGTTCACGTATTGCTGAAGCCTGGCTTGGAAATTTTGAGCATTACTTTGCTAGCATGTGAGATGAGTGCAATTGTGCAGTAGCTTGAGAATTCTTTGGCATTGCCTTTCTTTGGGATTGGAATGAAAGTGACCTTTTCCAGTCCTGTGGTCGCTGCTGAGTTTTCCAAATTTGCTGGCATATTGAGTGCAGCACTTTCACAGCATCATCTTTTAGGAAATAGCTCAACTGGAATTCCATCACCTCCACTAGCTTTGTTTGTAGTGATGCTTCCTAAGGCCCACTTGACTTCGCATTCCAATCATGATCACACCATCATGATTATCTGAGTGGTGAAGATCTTTTTGGTATAGTTCTTCTGTGTATTCTTGCCACCTCTTCTTAATATCTTCTGCTTCTGTTAGGTCCATACCAATTCTGTCCTTCATTGTGCCCATTTTTGCATGAAAAGTTCTCTTGGTACCTCTAATTTTCTTGAAGAGATCCCTAGTCTTTCCCATTCTATTGTTTTCCTCTATTTTTTTGCATTGATAACTGAGGAAGGCTTTCTTATCTCTCCTTGCTATTCTTTGAAACTCTGCATTCAGATGGGTATATCTTTCCTTCTGCCTTTGCCTTTCACTTCTCTTCTTTTCATAGCTATTTATAAAGCCTCCTCAGAGAGCCATTTTGCCTTCTTGCATTTCTTTTTCTTGGGGATCATCTTGATCACTGCTGCCTGTACAATGTCACAAACCTCTGTCCATAGTTTAGGCATTCTGTCTATCAGATCTAATCCCTTGAATCTATTTGTCACTTCCACTGTATAACTGTAAGAGATTTGATTTAGGTCATACCTGAATGGTCTATGGTTTTCCCTACTTTCTTCAATTTCAGTCTGAATTTGGCAATAAGGAGTTCATGATCTGAGCCACAGTCAGCTCCTGGTCTTGTTTTTGCTGACTGTATAGAGCTTCATCTTTGGCTGCAAAGAATATAATCAATCTGATGTCAGTATTGACCATCTGGTGATGTCCATGTGTAGAGTCTTCTCTTGTGTTGTTGGAAGAGGGTGTTTGCTATGACCCTTTGCAGTGCATTCTCTTGGCAAAACTCTATTAGCCTTTGCCCTGCTTCATTCTGTACTCCAAGGCCAAATTTGCCTGTTACTCCAGGTATTTCTTGACTTCCTACTTTTGCATTCCAGTACTCTATCATGAAATGGACATCTTCTGGGGTGTTAGTTCTAGAAGGTCTTGGAAGTCTTTATAGAACATTTCAACTTCAGCTTCTTCAGCATTACTGGTCAGGGCATAGACTTGGATTACTGTGAGAGTCTTTTGTTAACTATGATGGCTATTCCATTTCTTCTAAGGGATTCTTGCCCACAGTAGTAAATATAATGGTCATCTGAGTTAAATTCACCCATTTCAGTCCATTTTAGTTCACTGATATCTAAAATGTCGATGTTCATTCTTGCCATCTCCTGTTTGACCACTTCCAATTTGCCTTGATTCATGGACCTCACATTCCAGGTTCCTATGCGATATTGCTCTTTACAGCATCGGACTTTACTTTCATCACGAGTCACATACACAACTGGGTGTTGTTTTTGCTTTGGCTCCATCTCTTCATTCTTTCTGGAGTTATTTCTCCACTGATCTCCAGTAGCATATTGGGCACCTACCAATCTGGGGAGTTCATCTTTCAGTGTCCTATCTTTTTGCCTTTTCATACTGTTCATGGGGTTCTCAAGGCAAGAATACTGAAGTGGTTTGCCATTCCCTTCTCCAGTGGACCACATTTTATCAGAACTTTCCACCATGACCTGTCCGGTTTGGGTGGTCCTACATGGTATGGCTCATAGTTTCATTGAGTTAGACAAGGCTGTGGTCCATGTGATCAGATTGGTTAGTTTTCTGTGATTGTGGTTTTCATTCTGTCTGCCCTCTGATGAAGAAGGATAAGAAGCTTATGGAAGCTTTCTGATGGGAGAGATTGACTGAAGGGGAAACTGGGTCTTGTTCTAATGGACAGGGCTGTGGCCAGTAAATCTTTAATCCAATTTTCTGTTAATGGGTGGGGCTGTGTTCCCTCCCTGTTATTTGACCTGAGGCCAAACTATCATGGAGGTAATGAAGATAATAACCTCCACCATAGTGTAAGTTACATATGGGTAAAAACAATTTTTAAGTGTTCAGTCTGATTAATTTTTATAGACATCTACACTCAGATCAAGATATAGAATAGAATATTTCTGTCACCCCATGATGTTCCCTCATGCTCCTTGTAAGTCAGTGAAAGAAAGTGAAAGTTGCTCAGTCGTATCTGACTCTTTGTGACCCCATGGACTGTACAGTCCATGGAATTCTCCAGGCCAGAATACTGGAGTGGGTAGCCTTTCCCTTCTCCAGGGGATCTTCCCAACCCAGGGGTCGAACCCAGGTCTCCCACATTGCAGGCAGTTCTTTACCAGCTGAGCCACAAGGGAAGCCAAGTATACTGGAGTGGGTAGCCTATCCCTTCTCCAGTGGATCTTCCCAACCCAGGAATCAAACCAGGGACTCCTGCATTGCAAGCAGATTCAATTGAGTCCTTATAAGTCAACAAGCTCTCAAAAGTTACTATTAATCTGACATCTATAATCAATTCTTGAGCTTCATGTAAATAGAGTCATGCAATATATACTTATAGCATATACTCTTGTCTTATGCTTCTTTTTTTTAAATTGGTGTATAATTGCTTTACAATGTCATGTTAGTTACTGCTGTACAATGAAGTGAATCAGCTCTATGTACACATATATGCCCTTGCTCCTGGACTTCCCTTCCACCATCACATTCTACCCATCTAGGTCATCACGGAGCACCAAGCTGAGCTCCCTGTGCTATACAGCAGATTCCTACTAGCTATCTGTTTTACATGGTAGTGTATATATCTCAGTCCTAACCTCTCAGTTCAGCGCCCCCTCTCCTTCCCACGCTGTGTCCACATGTCCATTCTCTGTGTCTGCATTTCTATTCCTGCCCTGGAAATTGGTTCATCTGTACCATAACCGTGTGCTTTATCCATGATGCATGCATGTAGCAGGAATTCATTCCTTTTTTATCACTGTATAGTATTCCATTGTATAAAATTTGCAGTTTATTTAGCCATTGTTCTATGGTTGAGCAGCTGAGTCGTTTATGGTTTGGGGTTATTAGAATAAAACTTTTATGGATGACTCTCCAGGGTCACAGGCAGGAGAGTCACTGCATGAGACATTTCCACACTTCCCAGGCTCCCTTGCTGGCCCATGACCCCACAGGTTATCTGCCCTAGCCAACAGCAGACTCTCTCCAGCTTACAGTGGGAGAAATTTCATCAAGTTCTCAACTGAGTCAATGGGCCAGAAGCTGCTGCTGCTGCTGCTAAGTCGCTTCTGTCATGTCCGACTCTGTGCAACCCCATAGACAGCAGCCCACCAGGCTCCCCCGTCCCTGGGATTCTCCAGGCAAGAACACTGGAGTGGGTTTCCATTTCCTTCTCCAATGCATGAAAGTGAAAAGTGAAAGAAGTCGCTCAGTCGTGTCCGACTCTTAGCGACCCCATGGACTGCAGCCCACCAGGCTCCTCCGTCCATGGGATTTTCCAGGCAAGAGTACTGGAGTGGAGTGCCACTGCCTTCTCTGATGGGCCAGAAGAGATGCCATTAATCAGCTTATGTGGGGTCTGAGGCTTATACATTAAGGGGATCTTTAATAAAAAAAAATTTTTTTTCAAATATATGATTAGTTACCAAAGAGAGTATGTATTTGTGAGAAAGAATGAGAAGGTAAATCACAATAAATTACAAATATTATAAGGATAAGTAACAAACATTACAAAATCTAGAATAATTAATAATTGCCTGAATAATCAATTGCCTGACACACTCTGTAATATTTTTGTTTGTCTATTTGTGGGAGACAGAAAATAGCCCCCAAAGATATTCACATCCAATCCCTGGAATGTATAAATATGTTTTCTTAAATGGCAAAAGAGTCTTTGCAGGTGTGATAAAATGTATACACCTTGAGATGGGGAAGAGTACACAGAATCACACACGTGGACTCAATCGAATCACAGGAATCCCTAAAAATCAGAGAAACTTCCTGGGTTTAATCAGAGAAAGAGATGTGATGATGGAAATAAGTCAGGTGCTACATTGCTGGCTTTGAAGACGGAAGAAGTTGTTCCCATGAGCCAAAGAAGGCAAATGGCAGCTAGAAACTGCAAGAAGCAAGGAAGCTGACTCATCCCTAGAGCCTACTGCAAACACTTTGGTTTTAATTGTGATCACTGATTTTGGATTTTGGACATCCAAAGCTGTAAAATAATAAATTTTGTATTGTTCAAGCCACCAAGTTTATGGTACTGTTACAGCAGCAATAAAAAATGTACTATATTCCTCATGTGACAATGATTTTGTAATGTCAGTTTTCATATACAGAACAATGGTAGAAGAAGGAGGAGGGAGAAAGGAGGGGCAGAAGAAGAGGAGGAAGAGGAATGAGAAAGAAGAGGAGCAGGAGGGTGGGAAGGAAGAGAGGAGAGGAAGAATGGGGGAGGGGAGCAGGAGGAGGAGGGGAGAGGGAGAAGGAGAAGGATGGGAAGGGGGAAATGAATTCTTTTTCATTGGTTGTCAAATAACCCTTTATTCAATTATTTTCCATTGGTGGTCAAATAACCCTTTGGTAAGTTATTTCCCTTAGTTCTTAACTAACAGGGCATTGCCCCGTACCACTGTTGATGACCTCTATGATGTCACAAGGGCGACAGCCATCAAAATTGCAGCCCACTGACTCGGGCAGTCCCCAGGAGGTGGAGTTGGGGGCAGAGGAGGAGTAGGGAGAGGAAGCAGGGAGGGAGAAGAAGAGGAGGAGGTGAAGAAAGCTTCTGGGGAATTCCCTGGTGGTCCAATAGTTAGGACTCAGTGCTTTCAATGTGGTGGCCCAGGTTTGACCTCTGGTTGGGAAACCAAGATCCTGCAAGCAGTGCAGCACCCTGAAATCTTTTTAATTAAGAAAAAAAATTTTTATATTATAGGAAAGATGAATGGAAGTTGCAGATATTATGCTGACCTGTTCTGTCAAAGTCTCTCCAAACTGGTTTTGGCATGAAGTTAGAGATCCCTTAAAAATTTTTTAAAAAAAAGAAAAACAAAGGTTCTATAACCATTCTTGCACATGTCCTTCAGACATTCCTCTTGAGTATAAACCTAGGGATGAAATTCCTGGATCATAGCATAGGTTTCTATGTAACCAAACAGTTCTCAAAGTTGTACCATTCTACACTCCCACCAGTAACATATGAGAGTTTCTATTTTCTCCACACTCTCACCCTCACTGAGAATTGTCAATCCTTTTCATTTTATCCATGAAAAGATGCAGAATCATATTCAAGGTGGCTTTAACATACATTTCCCTGAAGTCTCCTGATGATGTTATGTACACATTTTTGTATGGGTATACAGTCATATTGGAATCATTTCCAGAATAATTTTAAAATTTCATTGCAAGAAAGTGACTATGAAATTAAATACTATGGTACAACTTTCCAAAACTGGACCAGGAAGAAATAGAAAATCTTAACAGACCCATCACAAGCACGGAAATTGAAACTGTAATCAAAAATCTTTCAGCAAACAAAAGCCCAGGTCCAGATGGCTTCACAGCTGAACTCTACCAAAAATTTAGAGAAGAGCTAACACCTATCCTGCTCAAACTGTTCCAGAAAATTGCAGAGGAAGGTAAACTTCCAAACTGATTCTATGAGGCCACCATCACCCTAATACCAAAACCTGACAAAGATCCCACAAAAAAAGAAAACTACAGGCCAATATCACTGATGAACATAGATGCAAAAATCCTTAACAAAATTCTAGCAATCAGAATCCAACAACACATTAAAAAGATCATACACCATGACCAAGTGGGCTTTATCCCAGGGATGCAAGGATTCTTCAATATCTGCAAATCAATCAATGTAATACACCACATTAACAAATTGAAAAATAAAAACCATATGATTATCTCAATAGATGCAGAGAAAGCCTTTGACAAAATTCAACTTCCATTTATGATAAAAACTCTCCAGAAAGCAGGAATAGAAGGAACATACCTCAACATAATAAAAGCTATATATGACAAACCCACAGCAAACATTATCCTCAATGGTGAAAAATTGAAAGCATTTCCTCTAAAGTCAGGAACAAGACAAGGATGCCCACTTTCACCATTACTATTCAACATAGTTTTGGAAGTTTTGGCCACAGCAATCAGAGCAGAAAAAGAAATAAAAGGAATCCAAATTGGAAAAGAAGAAGTAAAACTCTCACTCTTTGCAGATGACATGATCCTCTACATAGAAAACCCTAAAGACTCCACCAGAAAATTACTAGAACTGATCAATGATTATAGTAAAGTTGCAGGATATAAAATCAACACACAGAAATCCCTTGCATTCCTATACACTAATAGTGAGAAAACAGAAAGAGAAATTAAGGAAACAATTCCATTCACCACTGCAACAGAAAGAATAAAATACTTAGGAATATATCTACCTAAAGAAACTAAAGACCTATATATAGAAAACTATAAAACACTGGTGAAAGAAATCAGAGGACACTAATAGATGGAGAAATATACCATGTTCATGGATTGGAAGAATCAATATAGTGAAAATGAGTATACTACCCAAAGCAATTTATAGATTCAATGCAATCCCTATCAAGCTACCAACGGTATTCTTCACAGAGCTAGAACAAATAATTTCACAATTTGTTTGGAGATACAAAAAACCTCGAATAGCCAAAGCTATCTTGAGAAAGAAGAATGGAACTGGAGGAATCAATCTACCTGACTTCAGGCTCTATTACAAAGCCACAGTCATCAAGACAGTTTGGTACTGGCACAAAGACAGAAATATAGACCAATGGAACAGAATAGAAAGCCCAGAGATAAATCCACGCACATATGGACACCTTATCTTTGACAAAGGAGGCAAGAATATACAATGGATTAAAGACAATCTCTTTAACAAGTGGTGCTGGGAAAACTGGTCAACCACTTGTAAAAGAATGAAACTAGAACACTTTCTAACACCATACACAAAAATAAACTCAAAATAGATTAAAGATCTAAACATAAGACCAGAAACTATAAAACTCCTAGAGGAGAACATAGGCAAAACACTCTCCAACATACATCACAGCAGGATCCTCTATGACCCACCTCCCAGAATATTGGAAATAAAAGCAAAAATAAACAAATGGGGCCTAATTAAACTTAAAAGCTTCTGCACAACAAAGGAAACTATTAGCAAGGTGAAAAGGCAGCCTTCAGAATGGGAGAAAATAATAGCAAATGAAGCAACTGACAAACAACTAATCTCAAAAATATACAAGCAACTCCTACAGCTCAATTCCAGAAAAATAAATGACCCAGTCAAAAAATGGGCCAAAGAACTAAATAGACATTTCTCCAAAGAAGACATACAGATGGCTAACAAACACATGAAAAGATGCTCAACATCACTCATTATCAGAGAAATGCAAATCAAAACCACTATGAGGTACCATTTCACACCAGTCAGAATGGCTGCGATCCAAAAGTCTACAAGCAATAAATGCTGGAGAGGGTGTGGAGAAAAGGGAACCCTCTTACACTGTTGGTGGGAATGCAAACTAGTACAGCCACTATGGAGAACAGTGTGGAGATTCCTTAAAAAACTGGAAATAGAACTGCCTTATGATCCAGCAGTCCCACTGCTGGGCATACACACTGAGGAAACCAGAAGGGAAAACACGTGTACCCCAATGTTCATTGCAGCACTGTTTATAATAGCCAGGACATGGAAGCAACCTAGATGTCCATCAACAGATGAGTGGATAAGAAAGCTGTGGTACATTTACACAATGGAGTATTACTCAGCCATTAAAAAGAATACATTTGAATCAGTTCTAATGAGGTGGATGAAACTGGAGCCTATTATACAGAGTGAAGTAAGCCAGAAAGAAAAACACCAATACAGTATACTAATGCATATATATGGAATTTAGAAAGATGGTAACAATAACCCTGTATACGAGACAGCAAAAGAGACACTGATGTATAGAACAGTCTTATGGACTCTGTGGGAGAGGGAGAGGGTGGGAAGATTTGGGAGAATGACATTGAAACATGTATAATATCATATATGAAACGAGTCGCCAGTCCAGGTTTGATGCACGATACTGGATGCTTGGGGCTGGTGCACTGAGATGACCCAGAGGGATGGTATGGGGAGGGAGGAGGGAGGAGGATTCAGGATGGGGAACACATGTATACCTGTGGCGGATTCATTTCAATATTTGGCAAAACCAATATAATATTGTAAAGTTTAAAAATAAAATTTAAAAAAATAAATAAAAAATTATCAAAACTGGTAAAAAAAAAAAAAAAAGAAATTAAACACTATGATTCATGCTTACCATCTTTCTATTTTTCCTCTCCTGCAGTACATTGCCACCTTTCTATTTTGTTCAATAAATATTTGTCAGTGTCTGGATACTTTGTGTTAGAATTTCAGTGGACAAGCCAGGACTTTCTTACTTCCTCTGTCCATTCTAGAGTTTTCCTCAGAGCTGAAATCAGTTCAGTTCAGTCACTCAGTGGTGTCCAACTCTTTGCGACCCCATGGACTGCAGCACGCCAGGCCTCCCTGTCCATCACCAACTCCCAGAGTTTACTCAAACTCATGTCCATTGAGTCAGTGATGCCATCTAACTATCTCATCCTCTGTTGTCCCCTTCTCCTCCCACCTTCAATCTTTCCCAGGGTCTTTTCCAGTGAGTCATTTCTTCACATCAGGTGGCCAAATTGTGTTGTTTCAGCTTCAGCATCAGTCTTTCCAATGAATATTTAGGACTGATTTCCTTTAGGATGGACTGGTTGGATCTCCTTGCAGTCCAAGGGACTCTCAAGAGTCTTCTCCAACACCACAGTTCAAAAGCATCAATTCTTTGGTGCTCAGCTTTCTTTATAGTCCAACTCTCACATCCATACATGAGTACTGGAAAAACTATAGCCTTGACTAGACAGAATAGTAAGTGAAAATTAAGGCATGAGAATGTATCAGAAAGCTTTTGGGTATTCTCACCAAATCCCCCCTTCTCTGAGAAGGATTCCACATGGCTAAAGTTGAATTTATGTAATGTGTCCCTGCTTCTTCTGCTGCCTTCAACTGATTGGGTAAGAGGGTACACCTAATCCAGAGGGAGGCCATTCATTGGTTGTTGTTGTTTAGTTGCTAAATCATGTTCAACTCTCTGCAACTTCATGGATTGTAGCCCATCAGGCTTCTCTGTCCATGGGATTCTCCAGGCAAGGGTACTGGAGTGCGTTGCCATTTCCGTCTCCAGGGGATCTTCCTGATCCAGGAATCAAACCTGCAGCTCCTTCTTGGTAGGCAGATTCTTAACCACTGAACCACCAGGGAAGGCCACTTATTGTTTGGCGTGAGCCTAAAAGTTTTTCTATCCCCAGCATTTTTAGTTTGAATATTATAATATGATCAATTTACCAGGGACCCTGGAATTGAGAGAACAAAGAGAAGGGCCCAGTGCACAAAGAAGCAGAGAAGCTAATCTACGGAGAGAGTGAGAGGAATAAAGCTGAGAAACCAGAAAAAATCCACATGGATCCCAATAGAAAATAGCTTCCCTGGTCCAAGATTTCTAGTTCCATCTCTCTGGACCCTCAGCAGACTACCTGCCTTTGGTACTGGGAGATACCTTAGTATCTGTTCAAGTGAATTTCTCATTTTTGGTGAAGCTGGTTTGAGTATATTTTTGTTACTTGTCCACAGAAGTCATGGACATGTCCAGCTCCTAAAAGGAGGCTAACTCTATGTGGAATGTACCTGCTCCATCCGAACAGTCGGCATCCAGGCTGACCCTGTGAATGCTAAACATCTTTATACTAAATTAAGCAAATATTGGGAAAAGAATCAAACCAGGAAAGCTCTAAAAATAAGAGACTATGGAATCTCCTGTCTAATTTTAGTCTCAATGGGCGTTCTCCTCTTCCTTTCTTCTCTGACCACAGCCAATGTTATCTTCTTTCCTACTTTACCTTGTGTCTTCTGTTATTCCCTTGCTTCAGCCTCATGCCTTTTGAAAACATGCTGTTTTCAGAACACGGATGGTCATAAAGCAAAAGCATTTTGGTTCGGGATGATGTACTCTAAACCCTGAGGTGCTGTACTTTTGTATCCTTAACTGTCCCTATGAGATTTGGGGGAACACACAGAAAAAAAAAACCTACTGACTAAAGAAAAACAGTGCCTGGGATGAGGTTTATAAATTGTGGAGATCAAGAACAAGGCAGGCTCTGTTTGAGTCCAGCCCACTTTTCAGAACTGTGTGGATTACAACTTGATAGAGAGTCCACAGACTTGAAACACAAAAGGACTGGAGAATGAAATTTGTTTGCTAAATAAAATGAATAATCCATTGATTAAAAGAACAGGAAATAAAAATTTTAAAAATAGAATAATAACCTCAAATATTAAGAAAAGTGCCCTTTCAAACTATTTAACTAATTTAGCAATCTAGTTGTGTGACCCAGGCATTTATTTAGAAGACATCACAGCTAGCTCTGTATTATATGAAGTCATTAATATTTTATGCAACAGTCCCCCTCAACATTTATAAAATGTAAAAATGCCAAATACAAAATTGCTCTAAGAAACAGCATGAAAGATTAATGAACAGACAGCTTCCCAAAAGGTTTGTGATGTGCTCAAAGACAGACGAGAAGAAAACACAAATTAAAAAAGAAACAAAAAGCCAAATGAAAATATAGCTGATAAATATAAGCTACATGGTCTGCTTTCCACATATGCATCATCTTTGCTTCCATAATTCATTTTTTAATCCTTGAATGTATTACTTTATGATTAGAACATTCTTATGCAAGGTGTAAAAGGAGGAGAGGAAAAAAATACTTAGAGGGCTATGGAAAGCCTTGGAAAGTTCTAGCAACTGCTAGAAGCAGCCTTTTAATGACTGAACTCGGTGAGCTCCTACCAAAGCTCATTGTTTACCACTGACAATTACATTGCAACCTGATCCTGTGGTTTCTACTGGGAAATTCCATCCCATCTTTCTAAGCCTTATTTTCTTTTAAAATTACAAAAGTGAAACAAGAAAAATTGCTTTTCTCACGTACTTTCTTTAATCCTTAACCTACTTAGCTTTGTGTACTTCAAGTGGAAAAGAGAATTAATAACATTGTAGGCTATAAAAACCCAGTGCTGGGTTTTATATAAAGAGGAGGTATTAGCTCCAGGCTGAAGTCTCTTGCCTGATGCCAAACATGTGTCTATTCTCCCCAGACAGGATGGAGCCAGCTGCTGGGTTAGGCAGGTTCTAAGCACAGGGGTCTGCACTGCAATTATCCCAAAGACCTGCCGAAGTATGTGACTGAGGAGGACAACTTTTCAATTGTGCAAACAGGGCTTAAACTTTGTCTGTGCCTTGCAATATTTTTCCAAGTAATTTTCAAACTCATGTTTTTAATTTTACTACCCTTCTTAAATAAGGCGAATTTATGTACCCAGTGAAGAACAACCTCCACAGAGTAATTTGAAATACCCCCTAGGCTTCACTCATAGAAAAGGGCAAGTTTGCCTAGCATTCTGCATCTGGTAAAGGCTTTGCTTCCTCTTTACCAGAAATTCCACGTCAGAGTCTTATCACTGGGTCAGCTAGCAGAGGCCATCAGTCACTGCTGATTAGAATTTATTGAGCATCCCATGACTCGACCAATCTTTAGATCTTAGCCTAAATATCACTTTCTTAGAAACACATTCCCTGACACTCTCAATTAGTTTATACTTTCTCATGTTGGTGATTGAATGGTTGGGATTATTTGATTAAGGTCTATTTCCAACCTCCCATCCCGCAACTCTAAGTTCTCAGGGCAGTGTTTATTTTAATCATCAATGCATTTTCAATATCCAGCACACAACCTAATCCTTTCTAGGTATTTAATAAATACCTATTGAGTGAGGGGTTCAATGAATGAATGAAATACATGCATACTATTTAATAGTCTGCAATTTAAAAACGTTTTTCTGTTGGCATGCCTCCAGGCCCAGTCCCTGAATACTCTGCCTTTGGAATCTCATCCATAAATCATAATTTTGAATACTGTCTTCTGAATTATAGGTGTTGACTCCAAAGTTCACATCTCTCACTCAAATTTCTCCAACTCTAAATTCATAAGATCACCTCTTGAGTAGACAACATATATTTTTAGGATTCCAATGAACCTCTAAAATTTAATATATCTAAAGCAGAACTTTTGATTCCCATGAATTATCAAAACTACTTTTCTGAATTTCAACATTAAATGAATATGTGATAATATTAGTAAAATACTGTTCACTTACAGATAACAAGATTATGTTTGTTATAAAATAATGTGAAATAAATAACAAGAATTTTTAAAATGTTTATCAAGTACCTACTACGCAGTAGGCACTGATCTAGGCTCTAGGAAATCTAATAAATGATTAGACTGGGCTGGTGTTGTCCTAGGCTCTGCCCTCTGTCCCCTTCTCAACTCCTCACTCACTCTGGGCACTTTGCAGTGGCTTTAATGACCACCTTTGAATGTGAGGATCACAAAAATCCTATCTCTGATCCCAAAGATACCTCTCCTCAGATTATAGCCCCTTTATTAACACAAAGCAAACTCAGTATCTGGAAGCATTCCAGTGCACTCCAGATGTGTCCTAGGAGCCTCTTCCTTGGGAATTTCAAGACCATAATTTAGGGGAAATCTTCTAGCTGTCTGGGGACCACTTTATGGGGAATCTTATAGCCCTAGACAAAAAGAGTATGTTAATACCCTAATTATACCTCAGTGTTATGTGGGAGCTTATAGTTTTTTTTAAGTGCTCTCACATTATCACTGTGGTACAGATAAGAAAATGAGGGTTCAAGGAAGCTAACTAACTTACCTAACTTCTAGGGCTAATATTAATAAATAGTGGAGTTCTAACTATATCCCAGCTCAGCATCATCCCTCCTCTATAACAGGGCATCAAGTAGAGACATAATGCTACAGGAAACAATGAGCCCTGAAAGTCTTTACAGTAAGTGGATAACAGGATGTCAGAGGTATTTAAGGAAGATTAATATGGTGGTGATATGCAGGATGGATGGATGGAAGAACTGAGGTTGGGAGACTGAGTAGAAACCACTGTGTGAGTGGGATAAGGCCCTGATTTAGAGAAATGAAGAAGAAATACAGAGGCATTGAGGTTTGAGGCTAAATGAAATTAGAGCATAAAAGAAAAGGCTGATTTTAAAATTCTTTAAAGCTTCAAGCCTTGGCAGTTAGAAGCAGAGAACTGGGAATGCAAGGAGTATTGCAGGGAGCTGACGACCTTGATTCTGACATTGGGAAATGAAAGGATAAGACCTATAAGTATATCTGAACTTCTTACCTTTGTGGGGAGGCTGGGTAAGAAACAACCCCAGCTAGAGAGTTGGTCCAGGGAGAGAGATGAGAATGTCTTTTATGGAGGCTGTGGTGATGGAACCGGGAGGGCAGGTACTATAATTTAACCCATGGGCTGTATATCTAAAATTTGAGTTGCAGTTAAAAAGTAAGAAAAGGCAGGAGCAAAGGAGGATATGAAAGAGTGGAGCAGAAAAGGGGTCAGTGAAAGAGTAAACAGCAGTGGTCTGAAGGCAGGACACAGAAGGTGATTTGCATAAATCTTTGAAAGCAGGTCCAACAGCTGGCAGGTTGCATCCATTTGGAGTGAGCCAAGCTAGGACCATAGAAAGGATCCAGTTTGGAATGGACCAACACTGGATGTCCTAGAGGGGGCTGGAGCAGGGAACTAGAATTGGAGAGTGGAGCTGGAAGTTAGTAGCAGAGAGGTGATCACTAAAGCTATAAGAAAACAAGTAAGCTTTTTGAATGGGAAGTAACAGAAGGAGATATGTAGACCTAGGACTAATCTTGAAGCCCCAAAGTGATGCTTTCTAGACCATAGCTGATTTCACACGTGCTGCGGCAACAAGTTGGACAGGGAAAGGGAAGAAATTCCCCTTGGTCAACAGCTTAGGGAATCTCTCAGTTTCTAGCTATGCCCAGGTCCTGCATGGTATCTTAATCTCAGGATTAGCTATTGATTCGGGTGAATTCCCACATCCACTCGCCCTGAAGCCTGACCAATGCCTGAGGCAACACTTTCATTGTTTTTCTTTCCTTCCTATTCTTTCCTTCCTTCTTTTAATTTCTTCTCAGGAAAGGCCATGTATCTTACCTTAGGCCCTTGTCAAGATAAAAGTGAATTGCTGCAAGTTATTTTAGGATCCCTGCTGTTCTCTAGATCAATCCTCATTCGGGGTTCTTGCACACATACGGGATGACAGAGAGGTTGAGAAATGGAATGTTTTTGAGAAGATATTCCAAATTACTAGATGCACATTTTTTTGGAGTCCTGTCCTCAAGATATGGGATAGAGAAGGGGCTGTTATGATTCACTTCTTTAAAAAGCTTTGTGGCTTATCTCTCTCCTTGGGAAGCATCTGGTGTGTTTACAGACATAGCTTAAATCCAGTTACAGACTAACATAGTGATAGGAATGTTAAAAGGATCATATGGGAAGAGAATATCTCCAACTTTAGCATACTAGTCAGTGTTCACGAGAGAAATGAAACCAATGGGAGCAATAGCTAGATAGAGATGCAGGAAAATAGGGAGTCTGAGAGAGATGTATTTTAAAGAATTGGTTCATGCAGTTGTGGGAGCTGACAAGTCCAAAATCTGTAGGGCAGACTAACAAGCTGGAAATGAAGACAGGTTTCCATGCTACAGTCTTGAGGCAGAATTTCTTCTATAATAAACCTGTCTTTGCTTTCAGGCTTTCAGCTGATGAAATGAGGCCCATCCACATTATAGAGGGTAATCTGCTTTACTTAAAGTCTACTGATTATTAAATGTTAATTATATCTTAAAACAATACCTTCATAGCCGCAATGTATAGACTAATATTTGACTAAGTAATTAAGCACCATAGCCTAGTGAAATCAACACATAAAATTGTCCATCATACTGCATTCTCAGTAACAATCCATCCAGAAGCTGTGACTTCCCTTCCCGAGGCTAGGAGAATGAGATATTGCCATTTCTGTGACAAGGAAACCTCTAGCCAATACAGAACAGAGGCGACAGTAGAACAGCTCAAGGAAATCTCTGTATGGGCCACGCTTGGAGCTTGCACGTCACTTCCTTCCACATTCTGTCAGCCATAACTCATAACACTGAACCTGGGAATCATAGTTTAGCAGGGTATGGAAAAATGGGATATAAGTTTGTGGCCAGTGTCTGCCACAGACTCAAAATTTCTAGCTTCCGGTACTCAACAGATGGTAGTTTTGTTAACTAAGACAAGCACACAGAAGAGATGTGATGGAAAAATACTGAACCCAGTTTTTAGCACATAGAGTCTTGAATGCCTATGGAATATTCAGATGAAGATGTTCTGTTGACAGCCTGAAGTGAAGGCCTAGAGATCAGGGAAGATGCTGGCATTAGAGGTCAAGATTTAGAGAGTATTTGGCTGGTGGGTATCATAACGAGAAAGGGAGAAGAGAAGAAAGAAGATGAATTTTTAAAGAGTCAAGTAAAGAAAAAGCAGCTGGTGAAAGTTTTTAGGTTGAAAACAAAGCAAAAAGGATGGGATCTCAAATGTTAAGGGAGGAAAGAGTTTCAAAAAAGGGAGTGGTCCATAGTGTCCTATGCATGGAAAAATGAAGACAATTCAGAAAATGCTATTTGCATTTAGTTATTCCTTTCTCTCTACCACATTCAAAATCCTCCCTCAGATTGTTCTCCTTTTGGAAAAGCAAATCAACCAGCTTACTGCAAGATATGAACACCAGGGTTCAAGATAGTGGATCGAGCACAAGCATTTATCTTCTTTCTCACCTAAGATACCATTAAAATGCAGCAAACGAATTAAAAAAAAAAAAAATACAAATCCACAACTGAGAGAACAAGATAGTCTACAAAACAAAGAGTGGAGAGAGGAGTGTTGGTAGAGAGCAGAGTAAGCCAAAACTAACAGAGCCTTCCTGAATCCAGAAGAGGCTCCCAGCTGGGTGAAGAAAGGGAAAGAAAG
Organism: Bos javanicus; assembly: GCF_032452875.1. Lineage (NCBI taxonomy): Eukaryota > Metazoa > Chordata > Mammalia > Artiodactyla > Bovidae > Bos > Bos javanicus. Next base: position 45,148,592 of record NC_083872.1, on the reverse strand, counting down.
AGTAAGAGAGAAGAGAGGAGCCTAAAACAGGAGATGGGAATAAAAGACAGACAGTGGAAGAGGAAAGTGTGAGTCTAAAAGGTAAGTACAAAGGAGGAGATGAGGAGGAGAATTAATTTCTACCTGAAGCTCTGAGATTATCTCCTGAGGGTTACGGGTGCTCTGACCACAGATCTCAAGAACAGAAGTACAATGGCAGCAATATTGAGTTGAATGGGCAGTACTACTTGCCTGGGTTTTATAACACACATGCTGTTTGTTGTTTTTCAGTGTAAAACTAACCCATAGATCAATCATGGAGAACTGATTGCAGGAGACATAAAAATAGCTTTCTTCATTCTTAATACTCTTTTCTCTTGGAAACCACTTTGGAAACCACTTTGAAAAACTTCTGCTTGAAATTCTCCTAAAAGATACTTTTATATCTATAAAATATATTTCTTGATTTAGCGATTTGAAACATTGTGTGCTAACTTCCTGTTACGCGGAAAGGTCTTGGGTCAACACCGCATAACTTGTGTGAAAAAGTCAGTGTGAATTTGTGCAACACCATGGTTCTGGTCAACGGATGCTAAGCATTATCTGTACTGTTTAGTTTTTATTTTTAACAACAAAAGCATATTGCTTTTGAAATAAAAACAAACTTTAAAAAATGATGGCTGACAGTCATTCAACCTGTTCTCTCTCCCATGAGCATTTTATTTTTATTAGGGGATAAGACCCTAACTCCAAATAATGAATCTGTAATGAAGCTGTTCAGAAATCAAAGTAGGTTAATGGAGATTCTCAAGGTTCGGGAAACCGCCTCTTGTGGGAAGTTGTCAGTTCTGCATGCGAATGCCTACATGGTCAATAAGATTTCCTGATGTCTCTTGCTTCCCATAAATTAAGCTAGACAATTCCTCCAATGCACAAGTACCAGCTCCATAAGATAATCCCTGCAACTCCCTGAGTCAATTATTAAAATTAACAAACAAAATAATAGCAAATCTATTATATCTCAATCCCCCCATTCACTCTTTCTGATTATCTGACTCTGTGGGTCACTGTCTTAAGTTCCCTGGGAAGTCTTTCGAAGTTAGGAGGGAGCATATTGTTCAGGTGGAAGTTGAGGGGAGGTGCTGGGAAGAGGGAAGAGAAAAACGTAGTAAGTGATTAATTATATTCTTGGTTTAGCCCCCTCCATAGAAGACTTGGTCAAAAGCAAACGTCTCTGTTTCCAATTTTTACCACAAAGAGTCACAAATCTCTGGAGAGGATGTATGTCTCTTAGATTTATAAAACATTAAAGAAACAAGGTTGTGAGTTTCGGTCCAAAGTCACCGTAGTCACTTCAAGATGTGAGAAATGTATACTGGCAATTCTATGGCAGATATGCTATATATTTTGCTGCAATGGAAATTAAGATAGAGAAAAACTGTGATTATATTTTTAAAAGGAATCTCTATCTTTTGAAGAATTATACTGAAATGTGAATGTATTAAATTATCTGCTATCTGGAGTTTGCTTTTAAACAATCCAGTTTGTGGGGTAGTGTGGCAATGGAAGTAAAAATGAAATGTCAGATGGCTAACAAACACATGAAAAGATGCTCAACATCACTCATTATCAGAGAAATGCAAATCAAAACCACACTGAGATACCATCTCAGGCTGGTCAGAACGGCTGCTACAAAAAGTCTTACAAACAATAAATGCTGGAGAGGGTATGGAGAAAAGGGAACCCTCTTACACTGTTGGTGGGAATGCAAACTAGTACAGCCACTATGGAGAACAATGTGGCGATTCCTTAAAAAACTGGAAATAGAACTGCCATACGACCCAGCAATCCCACTGCTGGGCATACACACCGAGGAAACCAGAATTGAAAGAAACACGTGTACCCCAATGTTCATCGCAGCACTGTTTACAATAGTTAGGACATGGAAGCAACCTAGATGTCCATCGGCAGACAAATGGGTAAGAAAGTCGTGGTACAAACACACTGTGCAATATTACTCAGCTATTAAAAAGAACGCATTTGAGTCAGTTCTGAGGCGGATGAAACTGAAGCCTAATATACAGAGTGAAGTAAGTCAGAAAGAAAAACATCTATACAGTATATTAATGCATATATGTGGAATTTAGAAAGATGGTAACGATGACCCTATATGCAAGACAGCAAAAGAGACACTGATATAAAGAACAGACTTTTGGACTCTGTGAGAGGTGAGGGTGGGATGATTTGAGAAAATAGCATTGAAACATGTATATTACCGCATGTGAAATAGATGACCAGTCCAAGTTTGATGCCTGAAACTGGGTACTCAAAGCTGGTGCACTGGGACAACCCAGAGGGATGGAATGGGGAAGGAGGTGGGAGGTGGGTTCGGGACGGGGGGACACATGTACACTGATGGCTGGTTCATGTCAATGTATGGCAAAATCCACCAAAATATTGTAAAGTAATTAGCCTCCAATTAAAATAAACAAATTGATTTTTTTAAAAAATGAAACTTATCCACGAGCAGATAATTCTTGAAGTTGAAAGATGGGTATATGAAAGTTAATTATATTTTTACTTGTGTGACACACATATATACATACATTTATCTGAAATTGTCTACAACAAACATTTTTTAAAAACATTAAAAAGAAAGAAAAAGAAGTTAAACAGGCCACCACAGCAAGGTTTTAAAGAAATGAAGCCTTAAGCATATGGAACTGGATATTGTTTCGCTGTCTTCATTTCAGAGAGACTGACATGGTTACAGAATATTACAGAAAAACACGACTGGAAGATATTTCAAGTCTTTTCACAGCTACAGAAATTGAAGCTCAGGCTGAAGAACTTGTTCAAATTACCTAGTTAGTTCCAGGGACAGACGTGAAGCACTGATGGTGTAAAGAGGGAAAAAAAAAATCCTTCTATCCTCTTAAGTTTTGTAGTAGGGTCTAAGAATTAAACCAACATGAGACAGATTAATACAAATTATATTTAATATTTTTACATATACATGGACATCTTCAGAATAAAAATAAAGACCCAAAGAAGGCCAAAAATCTGTTATGCCAGAAAGTTTATATACCAATTTTACATGAAGAACTACAGATGTTGGGAATTTGACAAGATAAAAGGGCTTAAGCTGGGAGGCAGTAAATTGTGAGACGGTAACTAGGAAATATATGGGAAAACCAATGGAAGATAGGGGTTATTTTAGTAGCTTTGTTTGTACAGGGCCTCTTAGGCACTGACTCCCAATCTCTGGTGATAAGAATGTTCTTCTCATCCTGGTACACAGAGGACATCTTTCTCATGGGAAATTTTATGGCTTGCTTTTAGATAGAAAGGGTGGGGGGTCAAGGAGCCCTTCCTGCATCTATTTCCCAGGTGCCTTCAGTTCAGAATAGTAATCTATATGCCAAAGGGACATATGTGGAGTGGCATGTTCTGAACCACTCTTTCAATGGCAAATCTTCATCCATCTATTCACTCAGTCAACAAATACGTATGGAGCATTTACCATGTATTCAATACTGTGTAGACTCTCAATAAATGCAAGCATAAGTGCCCACACAGGCATTATTAATTGACCCCCAGACTCTTTTCCTAGAAAACTATTCAACATAGTGTTCCAGGTAATCATTGGAAATAAATCCTATTTGTGGTCAACAGACAGAGGTGTTGGCTTTAAATTGTTCTCCTTTAATTTATTTAAAATGCAATACAAATTATTGGACTAGTCACCTTAAATGTTCCAAGGGAAGTACTTCCACAAAGACCCACAACATAAGATGTAGCTCTTAAGGGGCTACAGGTGCTCACACTCATGGTCCAACTGCCAAGCGTGGGCAGGATAGCACCTCTTTATATAACCTTGAAGTCACAATGTTTGCTCTTATATTTACTTCTCTAAGACCCTCCAGCTCAGTTGGCCAGGGTGAAGGTGTGCCCACACTCTGCGTCAAAACTGCCTCCCTGAACCTTGACAACAGCAACTCAGGTTGGCCTGTTAGCATAGTTGCTTGGGTCAATACGAGGTTCCCTGCTCAGCTTACGGAATTAGGAAATCAGGTGAAAAAAGAGTCAGTGTGAGTGATCAAGCATTAAAGCAGCTTACCACTCAGTGAAAAGTAGTTGAGGAGGAGGTAGGGAAGGAGTGTGCAGATTTAATGACCCCTTTTATGGTGAACTTGATACCAAATGTGACAATATCCCAATAATCTGCTTTGTTACCTTGGGCTATGGGAATATCCTTGAAGCCTCTCTCAAACACTCAGTCATTCAACATACACTGTCTGACTACTTATGTCAGGCACTCTTCTAAGCCCTAGAGAAGACATAAGAAAGTCTAGGCCCTTAGGAAACTGCAGCCTGAAATCTGTATCAGTTCAGTTCAGTTCAGTTCAGTCGCTCAGTCGTGTCCGACTCTTTGTGACCCCATGAATCGCAACACGCCAGGCCTCCCTGTCCATCACCAACTCCCGGAGTTCACTCAGACTCACGTCCATCGAGTCAGTGATGCCATCCAGCCATCTCATCCTCTGTCGTCCCCTTCTCCTCCTGCCCCCAATCCCTCCCAGCATCAGAGACTTTTCCAATGAGTCAACTCTTCCCATGAGGTGGCCAAAGTACTGGAGTTTCAGCTTTAGCATCATTCCTTCCAAGGAAATCCCAGGGCTGATCTCCTTCAGAATGGACTGGTTGGATCTCCTTGCAGTCCAAGGGACTCTGAAGAGTCTTCTCCAACACCACAGTTCAAAAGCATCAATTCTTCGGCGCTCAGCCTTCTTCACAGTCCAACACTCACATCCATACATGACCACAGGAAAAACCATAGCCTTGACTAGACAGACCTTTGTTGGCAAAGTAATGTCTCTGCTGAGGCTCATAAATAAAAGTACACAATAGAGGGTTTTGGATTATTAGAGAAGTAACCCTGAATAGAAGTTTTTTAACCAAAGAAACTGTACAGGAGATCATGATAGGCTACATAATTTGCAAAGCCCAGCGCAAAATAAAAATGCTGAGCTCCTTATTTTAAAGTTGTTAAAAATTTCAAGGCAGCAGCAACACAGCATTAAACCAAGCAAGGGGCCCTTCTAAGTGCAGGATTCCGTGTAACTATGCAGATTCTGTGCTCATCAGATTGGCCTTGTTGTAGATTCTGGTCTCCAGAAAGATAAGGACCAGCCCTGACAACACTCAGCTTAATAGTTATGAAAGGAGAAGTAGATAATTCAGAATAAGTCCTGTGTCTTCCTGTACTGAGGATAACTGCTACTCTGCGACTGAGCATCGTGGTGACCCAGCAGACAGACCATGCAGTGATTCTGTGTGTCCCAATCCTATTTCTCGAGCCCGTCTATTTCTATAGCACATTTCTGTAGCACATCTATAGATGTGGCAGATTCTCATCCATGTCTCCCTGCACAGTTCCTCATGATGCACAGACAAGCAGTTCCAAGACAGCTGATTCTTTGTCTGGCTTTGGAGACTGTTAGCTAGCTGAGATTAGTCTTCAGTGACCATGTGAGTGTAGACACTCTGGGTTCCAATGCAGGTGCATCCATTTGGAGGAGAAGAAATAGATATTTGAAAGGCAGTAAATTGTCCTTCTGCACCTGATACACACTGTCATATTAACAAAACCAGCTGGTTCCTGAAAATGCATGCCTTGGTCCACTGGGAAACCAAAAACAGCAAATGTTCTTGAATATGCTAACAGCTCTAATAAGAGTAAAGAGCGCTTAATTAAAGAAGTAATTATTTTTTTACACAAGAAGGAACAAACAGATGAACATACACACAACACAGAGATATCAATAACTTCTAGTTTAAGAGCGTGCAGTTTGCAAGGGGATGGTATTTGCTGGTTTGTAGGGATAAACTCAATGTTCTCCAGCAATATGGATGGACCTAGAGATTATCATACTAACTGAAGTAAGTCAGACAAAGACAGATATTAAATGAAATCACTTATATGTGAAATCTAAAATATGATATAAATGAACTTATTTATTAAACAGAAACAGACTCACAGATGGAAAGCAAACTTGTCGATAAATTAGGAGTTTGGGATTAGCAGGCACAAATTACTATATATACACAAACAACAAGGGTTTTGTATATACAGTATATATATAAAAATTGTATAGCACAGGGATCTTACAAAAAACCATAATGGAAAAGAAGGTGGAAAAACAAAACAACTCTGCCTTTGCCAATAGCTGGCCTTTTGGATTTCTATTTCCTTTTATTGTTGCCCCTCTTGGATTCTCTTTCTTATCTTCGCAGCTGTGTGGTAAGAGACTTTTACCATAAATGGAGTGACCATTTGCTTGGGAGGGATGCCCCATCCTGGTGAGGACCAGAGAGTGGATGGCCAAAGCCAGCTCTGCTGCAGTTCCCCTAGAGAAATGCTCACTTTCCTCTGTCCTTTCCTGCGGTCGCCTTTCCTGCCTCCCCTCCTGATGGACGTGGTAATGTCTAAAGGCCAGGATTCAGAAGGTAGGCCTAGCGTACAAGAGGATGGCTTTGACACACACGTGGTAGAGGCCAACTAATAAAACTGAAGGGTTGGAGGTCATAAATCTGACGTTTGCATAAAAGGTCCCTTCCGCATAACTTCTTCATGACTCTCTGATTCAGCTCTCACTTTATGACTTATTTTAATTCAATTAAATCCAATGAGCACTTACAAGCCTAATATGGGCAAGACTCTCTCAAAATCAGAAACAACATTTTATTATAGCTTGTGAAAAAAAAATGAGTTTATTCTGACTTGTTTATGACAGGTATTAATGAGTGGACATTACACATAATATGATCCACACAAAGTTGGTCTTAGTCCCTTAAAAAGCAAATGTCTAATTTTGGAATTTGACTAAGACCAGCAGAGGCATCAAAGCTAGCCAGCTAAGTAGAAGCGGGAGCCAAAAAGCTTTTCATTAAAACTGCTGAACAGAGTTCCATCTCTGGCCTCTGCCTCCTTCTTCCCTGTGATTCTCAGCAATGGCTCATGATATGTGCACAGCATGCTACCCATGGAGGCCACAGATCCTGTTAGGTACTTTTATTCCTATTCAGTTAAGTCTTCTCCCAGGACCTGGCCTCTAACTATTTACATTGTACACTTTGAAAGTCTTGATCTATTGCCCAAAATTAAAATAATCCTCTACACTCTTAACCTTTTTGCTTACTACCTCTTCTCCTTCCTGGCTTCAGCTGAAAATTTGGATTTCCCTGGAGGATTCTTAGGTCCTTTGCAGCCCTTGCAAGTAGAGACAGCTCATCTGGGCACACAGGTTCTATCTGATGGCCAGAGGTAGTGTCTCCTGGCTTTAGGCTTCTGCCCACAGAATACGGTTCTTCCATATTTTTTCAAAAGCCTTCCCTTTGAAAATATTCATATCAACCAGCTTCCCATCTCTATTTCCTATAAGTGCTGTAGCAAACTATCACAAACTAAGTAGCATAAAACATCACACATTTATTGTCTTAGCATTCTGGAAGACAGAGTCCAAAATGGGTTTCATGGGGCTGGAGTCAAGGTGTCCACAGGTCTGCATTCCCTCTGGAGGCTCCAGGGCAGAATCCATTCCCTTGCCTTTTCCAGCTTCTATCAGCTGCTTGCATTTCTTGGCTTCCTCCATCTTCAAGCTGGTGATTGCACCACTCAGACCTATGCTTGCACCGTCATCACACCTCTTCTGCTTCCCATCCCTCCCCCCTCACCCCCAGCCTTTCTCTCTTTTAAGGATCCTTGTGATTATGTTGATCCTATCTGGATAATCCAGGATGATCTCCCTTCCACAGAATCCTTGACTTAACCACATCTGCAAAATCCTTTTTGCTATTCAAGGTAATAGGTTTACAGGTTTTGGAGATGAGGACATGGACATGTTATTCCCCTTCTCTCCATTCTGTACTTCCCATCTCCAGGAAGCCTAGGCGTTCCTCTATTCCTCTTATATCAAGTCCCCTGATGGAGAGATTTCTGTCTTCATTCTTTCCATCGTCCTCAATGATGTCTAGCCTTGATCTCTTGCTTCCTTGATCTCTTTGTGCTCTTCACTTTATCCCTCTAAGTCTCTCTTTTTTGGCACCCTAGGCCTTGTCATCACTCATATTTGCACCTCAAGCTATTCAGAAATTCTGCTCAGACCATGATCTCCACTGCTTCCCTCTAAACATGCTCTTTTCATCAAGACCTGGGTTCCAAATTCTGACCTGTAAGCAACCCACTCTCTGGTTAATCCCTTTCATAACATGTTTATCAGCGACTCCATTTCCTTTGCCTCTTTGGCATCCTTTCTCTCCTTCCTTGATGACTCATGACAGAATCAGACCATGAGGGCCTCAGAATCGTCTGGGTAAGTATCCTACCACTGCACCGCCCAGCGTCTCTATGAACTGGTCCATCCAAGCCACTCTACCAGGCTTTCTCTTGCCTCTGGTGAGTTCCCTCTTGCAGGCTCCATGTTGAAAATTTCAAACACAGGCTTCTCAAACCTCCCACACAATCTCCACGTCCCTTACTCTTGACATGGGATATGTTCTCAGAATCCAAAGAGAAACTAGAGACCAAACAAGTCAGAGCCTCTACCTAAGGTTGATCTACCTAAGATGCATCTCTTCTTGTCTCTTTCTGTTACAGGGAAAGAGGTCCCTCCTTCAAAGGCCAAGCCCTCTCTTATGTGATAAATCTCCTTTCCATCAATTTCCTCTTTTAGACTACCTTAGTCTCCCTCCACTCATTCTCTTCATAAACACTTTCATGTTTTTCTAGTCTAAACATCACCCTTCCCTTCACTCTTCAAGTGACTTATCAAATATCTCTTTCCCTACAAAGTTGTTATAGGGATAAAGTGCAGGACATTACTGAACCTGAAAAAAACTAATCACTTCAGTATGAAATAAGGTGAATTTATTCATCTCTAGCCTGGAAAATCCCATGGACAGAGGAGCCTGGTAGGCTGCAGTCTGTGGGGTCGCTGAGGGTCGGACACGACTGAGCAACTTCACTTTTCACTTTCATGCATTGGAGAAGGAAATGGCAACCCACTCCAGTGTTCTTGCCTGGAGAATCCCAGGGACGGAGGAGTCTGGTGGGCTGCCGTCTCTGGGGTCGCACAGAGTCGGACACGACTGAAGTGACTTAGCAGCAGCAGCAGAATGATCTGGAAGTAGGAGAGAACACAGATTTGTGGCATAAACCTTAAGATGTAGTGGTGGGGTTCTCCTTGTAAAAAGAACACAAAATTAGGCACAAACATATAAGGGCTTGGAAAGGACAGGTAAAAATAATGAATCTTGAAGTTCAAACCTTATGATAAAGTTTCACAGTAGATCTGCCCCTGTGCATGGGACAGTGTGGAGCCATTCCAATAACTGAGAATGTTGCTGAAAAAGCATACATGTAGTAACTGCATTATGTTGCTTGAGAAAAGTGCTTCCCAGGGAGTAGTAAGCATATCTTTGCTAGTATTCAAGAATTGGGGGAATAACAGATAATTGATTTTTTTTTTCAAAGTTGCCTTTTTTTCAAAGTTGCCTTCTCTTTGTGGCAAAGGATACTGGCTTGGCATTTATGCTCATAACATAACATTTTTTTAAAATAAATCTTTATTCTTAATTTTAAGTAAATTAATTTTTAGAAATTAAACTAATGGTGGGACACATTGGTGGCACATGGGTATGTCAAATATTATGAAAATTGTATGAGATGATTGTTTGGGAAACACTGAAGTGATAGGAATGGGATGGTTTCTCTAAGAAAGAAATCCAGAGAAATAAAATCTGTCAGCGTGACTCCACTGCTGCTCAAAGGAGACAGAACCATAACTGGTAAGCATGAGCACCTGAGGGTATGTCCCTGGTGAAGATGGGTGCACGAGATATCATAGACTGAGGACACCAGTCGCCTTATCTTGCTCTGAGTTCATGCTTCCTGGTAACATTTTGATTATAACATTAGGCTTTGGCAGCAAGCTATAGTGCTCTCATCAGCAAACTATGAACATCTGGATTTCTCAGTAGTTTATTACTCAGCACCAATTAATCAATCAACATTCTGGTTTTCAAACATAAGCTCTCATGGACTTGGAGACTTGGAGACGTGTCAGAAACTCTGTTTCTGAGCCTGCCAGACTGTGGCATGGAGATAAGTTGGTCAAGGTGACGTCACCTGTGTACTTGTCTAGGTGGCCAGCACCCCTCTCTTTCCTCAGGTGCCAACTGACCCACTGCATGACTTTTACATCAAACCACTGCCTGACTTGCTCCTCAGCATTTCCAGCCAGTCCCTGGCCTTGCTGTTAACCTAGTCTGCCCTCAGGAAGTGCAACCATGGTCTTATGTGATCTGGACTTCTATTTAGAGCACATCTTCACTGACCTCCCTTTGAATGCTTTTGAACCTTTGATGCCAATCATCTACTTTCTTGGTTCTCTGCCAAATCTTTAAAAAACTACTTCCTTAGAGTCACAGATGTAGAAAACAAACTTAAGATCATTAGAGGAGGAAGTGGGAGGGGAGGGATAAATTAGAAGATTGGGATTCACATATACACACTGCTGCTGCTGCTGCTGCTAAGTCACTTCAGTCGTGTCCGACTCTGTGCGACCCCATAGACGGCAGCCCACCAGGCTCCCCGTCCCTGGGATTCTCCAGGCAAGAACACTGGAGTGGGTTGTCATTTCCTTCTCCAATGTATGAAAGTGAAAAGTTAAAGTGAAGTTGCTCAGTCATGTCCGACCCTCAGCGACCCCACAGACTGCAGCCTACCAGGCTCCTCCCAGGGATTTTCCAGGCAGGAGTACTGGAGTGGGGTATATACACACTACTATGTATAAAATAGATAGCGAATAAGGACTTACTCTCTAGCACAAGGAACTCAAATACTCTGTAACGACCTATATGGAAAAAGAATCAAAAAAGAGTGGGTATATGTATATGTATAAGTGATTCACAATGCTAACACAATATTGTAAATCAACAATACTCCAATAAATTTTTTAATAAAATAAATAAATAAAAAGTTTTTCCTGCCCAGACTCCACTTTTGCTTACCCCTTAAATGTAGATATATCCAAGGCAAAAGACAGACAGCAGGGGACCCTGGGGTCAGACCACTTGAGTTAAAATCTGCTTATCAACTATGTGTTTGGGCAAGTCATTTAATCTCTCTAAACTTAGATTGTTCATCTGAAAAAACAATAACATCTTATAAATAAATTTGCTTTCATTTTGTTTTTTTTTGATGTTGTTGTTCATACCAGATGGTTTGCAGGATCTTAGTTCCCCGACCAGGAATTAAATCCAGGCCCACAACAGTGATTGTGCTGAGTCCTAACCACTGAACCATCAGGGAACTCCCCAGTGTCAACTTTAAATGAGATAATCTATGTAAAGTGTAGTGCTTGGCATGTGATGAACACTCGGGAAGTGATAGCCATCTTTTTCTCAGTCACATCCATGGCTTCCATTAGTATATAAGATAATGAAATGGATTTTTCCAGCCTTGCACTTTCTCCTAAGCACCAAATTGGTATTTTAACTGCCTGCTAAGTTCTTTTCCATTCTAATTTATTTTCCACAATGCTAAGAGTTTCATATTTTCTTTTAAGAGTAATCTATGACATCAATCCTCTGGTTATCATGTAATCAACTCCAGGCCTTTCACATCCTGGCTACAGCTCGCCTCCTCACTCCCTCCCCACCTCCACAGGGAGGAACAGCCTACCTCTTGCACCGAGGCCATGATAGATGCTTTGCTCTCTCTCAAGTGTCCTGTCCTCCTCAGAGCCTCCTGTTCTCTCAGTCTAGAAACTCTCCTGGTAAACTCTTGCTCAGCTTCAGCACCCAGCTCAAACAGTGCTTCTGTGACATCTCCTCTGGACCAAGATGCTGTCAATGTTGGTCATGTTGTACTGACACTATCGTGTGTCTCTCACCTTCACTTGACTGTGAGCCCACCGAGCGTGAGCAACTTACCACTTGCATGGCATTTTCCTAGAGCAATACCTGTCACGGAAGGCAGAGAAAGAAGGCGGGTACTGAGAAGGTAGCTGGCAGCAGCTACCCTGGTGGAGGAATTGCCAAGTTCCACACACTAGGCCTAGCAGCCTACAGCTATTTCTTCATTCATCCACCTCTGTAATCATTCCTTGTTCCATCTTCTGCCACATTTGCCTGAGAACGCTCCATCTCTGGTTGCAGTAGTTTGCTCAGGCTGCCACAACCATATTCCACAGACTGTGGGGCTTGAGCAACAGAAATGACATTTTCCTCACAGTTCTGGTGACCAGAGGCCGTCAGGGTTAGTCTTCTGTGAGCACTCCCTTCCTGGGTTGCAGACAGCTGCCTTCTCTCTGTGTCTTCACATGGCCTTTCTTCTGTGCACACGTGGAATTTAAGAGCCTTTTGCTGTCTCTTTCTCCTCTAATGAGGACACCAGTTCTATGAGATTAAAGCCCACATTTATGACCTTGTTTAACACGTATTACCTCCTCACAGGTCCTTTCTCCAAGTACAATTGACACTGAGGGTAATGGCTTCAAACATGTAAACCTGTGGGGGACACAATTCAGACCGTAACACTGGTTAAATCTAACTCTCTCCCTACTCATGCTTGCACCCAAGCAGCCAGACACAGCTGAAGAAAACCATACACCGTGCCAACTAGTCTCACTTTAAATTTAGGACATTAGACTTCAAGTGAGCCCATCTGGCAAGTCTATGGACATTCCCAGTCCCTCTGCTCACCCCTCACCCACTCCCTAAGAGGACTATTTCACACCTTCTCCTCTGTCTCCATGCCCACCTCTCTCCTCATCCTCAGTTCATGACCTTACTTTCTATCTCACTGAGGAATTCAAGCATTCATCTCCCCACCTTTCTGTATCTCTTCCTGTAGGTCTGTCTTTCCTTCTACAATACTAGGTGAGTCATCCTGAATGTGAAGGACCAGTCAGGCATGGATTCCACCCCTGTCAGCAGCTCTGCAAGAACCCTGTTTCCTGGGGACCTCCATAGTGGTACAGTGGATGGGGACACCAGTTCAATCCCTGATCTAGGAAGATCCCACATGTGGCAGAGCAACTAAAGTCCCTTCACCAGATCTACTGGTCCTGTGCCCCAGGGCCCACAGCTGAATCTACTGAGCCCACGTGCTGCAACTACTGGAGCCTGTGCACCCTGGAGCCTGTGCTTGGCAACAAGAGAAGCCACTGCAGTGAGAAGGCCATGCACCACAATGAAGAGGAGCCTCCGCCAGCCCCAACTAGAGAAAAACCCGTGTGTAGCAATGAAGACCCAGCACAGTGAATAGATAAATAAAAAGGAAAAAAAAAAAAAAGGAATCCTGTTTCCTACAACATCAATTTCCACCTTTTTATTAGATAATTTCCTTCAGCATAAAATCTGAAGCATATGACATAGACACAATATCTCCCAGCTTAAAAGAAAAAAACAGACAACAACAAAAAACTTCCTAGAACCCACCTCTTCTGGCTGCTGCTTCATTTTGCTCTGTAGAAAAATTCCGTGAAAGAATGATGAAATAACTCTCTCTCCCCTTCTTCACCACCCATTCTCTCTGGAACCCACACCAATGAGGCGGTCATCTTCCCAGTTTATCAAAAATATTTTCCTTAAGGTCACCAATGGTCTCCGGTGGCTAAACCAAGCAGCAATTCCCAGTTCTTATCTAACTCAACCCATGAGCAGCATTGACAGGGTCTACCACTCCCTCCTTCTTGTCTCCCTTGGCTTCCAAGACAGCTTGCTCCTCTGCTCTTGGTGGCCCTCACATTCTTGGGTTCAGTTGCTGGATACCCCCACTTTCATTCCTCTATAGCATGAAGCCTCAGGCCTCTGGCCTCAGACCTTTTTCTTCTCTACAGTTGCTCTCTCGGTGCCAGGATCTTGGCTTTAACTATCATTTTTTATTCCAAAGACTCACCAGTTTACATCTCTAGCTCAGACCTCTCCCATAAACTCTTGTTGTGTTCTATGCATGCATGCATGCTCAGTTGCTTAGTCGTGACCAACTCTTTGGACCCCGTGAACTGTAGCCTGCCAGGCTCCTCTGCCCATGGGATTTTCAGGAACGAATACTGGAGTGGGTTGTCATTTCCTTCTTTAGGGGATCTTCCCAACTTATGGATCAAACCGCGTCTCCTGAATTGCAGGCAGATTCTTTACCACTGAGCCACCAGTTAAGCCCATTGCATATTCTATCGACCCCTCCAAATCAACATATCCAAAACAGAACTCTTAGTTTTCTTTACCAAAGTTGTTCTTTCTTAGTGCTCTCCATCTCAATAAACTGCATCATGATTCACATAGTTTTTCAGGCTCCAGACCTTGAAATCATTCTTTACTCTTAAACAAATCATATTCAACCTACCAGCAAATCATGTAGAGTCTAACCATGAAATAGATTGAAGATTTATTTACTCATCCTTATTCTCTTTCCTGCTGCCAACCTGGTCCTTGCCATGAGGACTTTTCTCTTGAATTATTGCCACAAGCTCTTACTATATATTAATATCTTGTCTCACTGCTTCCATTCTTGAGTCACTACCAATCTTTTCTTCACACAGCAGCCAGAATAAGCCTTTACAAAGTAATCAGATTGTATCATTCTTCTGCTTAACATGCTTTGATGGCTGTCATCACACGGAATAAAACCTAAAGCCCTTCAAGGCTTGGTTCTTTAGCATCGACATTGTTGACCTCCTTCTGTGGTCTGACCTTCTTCTCTGTCACCCCTCCTCTCTTGCTGTGCTCCCAAAACAGCTAAAGGAAGAGCAAGAAGGTCAAACACATGTCTGCCTCAGGGCCTTTTACTTGCTGTTCCGTCTGCCAGGAACCCTCTTTCCTCAGATAACCACATAGTTTTCACCCTCGCTTTATCAGATTGTTGCAGAAATGCAAGTCTGTGTACCCAATGTACAGTGAGGCCAAACAATCAGGCCAAACAATGATTGAAGCCAAATCATCAGAGTTTGGAACAGAGAAAGGTTTATTATGGGGCTATGTGTGGAGATGGGTGCCTCAGTCCTTAAAAAAACCCAACCTCCCCCACCCCTTTGAGGAAAACGTGGTCACCACTGCAGTGGAGACCACTCCTGCTCCTGACTCATCGCTGTTCATTCTCACTGAGGAACCAATTGGTTGGAAGACGCCCCATAGTTATGGCTTGTAAAGATACAGGCAAGACTCCCGTGAAGCCAGAGATGGCAATTCACCAAATTAGAACCACTCTCACCAGCCGCAACCTCAAGTTTTTGGAGAAGGCATGTGCTGACCTGATCAGGGTTGCCAAGGAAAAGAGTCTCAAAGTGAAAGGATGGGTTTGGATGCCTACCAAGACTCTGAGAGTAACAAGGAAAACTCCTTGTGATGAAGGATCTAAGACTTGGGATCATTTCAAGATGAGGGTCCTAAAGCAACTCATTGACCTGCACAGTCCCTCTGAGATTGTTAAGCAAATCACTTCCATCATCATTGAGCCTGCAGTCAAGGTTGAAGTCTACACTGCAGATGCTTAAATCAACCTAATAAATTGATAATCAGTTGTTAAAAACAAAACCATCTCCCCAAAAGCCTTCAGCAAAGCCCTTTCCTAGGAAAGATGAGGGAAGTGAAGTGAAGTGAAGTCGCTCAGTCGTGTCCGACTCTTTGCGACCCCGTGGACTGTAGCCCACCAGGCTCCTCTGTCCATGGGATTCTCCAGGCAAGAATACCGGAGTGGGTTACCATTTCCTTCTCCAGGGGATCTTCCCGACCCAGGGATCGAACCCGGGTCTCCCACATTGGAGGCAGACACTTTAATCTCTGAGCCACCATGGTGAGGGAGGGGTATGGTTAGTTGTTGCACACTTCTTGGTATCAGGTCCTTTATTCTGGAGTCAGGTCATGGTTAGGTAAACAATGTTCCTGTGAATCTCCACCAATCCATTGTTCTTCTCTGCTCTGACAAGAAAGGGCAAGGTCCCCAGGCATGAGCTTTCCACTCTGAGGTCCAGGTCCTGGCCAAGAGGAGGGAGATCTCAACTGGCAGCTCCCTCATGGCCAAGGCCCCAGACCCTGCCCAGCCATCATCACTGAGGGATCCAGGTGCCCAACCTAACTGGCCCTCAGGCTCCTCAGGCCACCCAAATGGCAGGGACTAGGTCCCGCTGACTGCGTCCTATGCAGATGGCCACTGCCATTAGGTTGCCAAGACAAGGATGGGGAAGGGGTTCACCACAACCTCATAGCCTGGGTCTGGCCAGTGGCCAACCTTGGCAAGAGCTCTGGAGCCCTACTGCACACAGCCCCCAGCTTGTACCTGTCTCTGCCCCCACAGTTCAGCTGCTGGCCCAAGGCCAGGTGAGCTGTAGGGTCCTGGGGAGAAGGCCAGGATCCACCTCTTACCTCACTCTCCACCTGAGGACCACCACTCCCCCACTGCTGGCTGAATGTGCCCAGTAACAGTTTCTCCTTGACAGTTGCTTGCTGGGGGAGGGGCCCACTGCAGCACTGACCAATGGCTGAGCAGGACCTCTAATGGTTGTTCACTGACAACTGCTCATTTGGTGGAGGAGGGGGTGGTGGCCACTGTGGCGCTGACCAGTGGCTAAGCAATCATCAGTGGTCTAGTGGCAACCATTGCCTGGTAACAGGGTGGGGGGTGATGGCATTGCACAACCCAATGGAAGTGTGAAAGTGTTAGTTGCTCAGCTGTGTCTGACTCTTGGCGACCCTATGACTGTAGCCCGCCAGGCTCTCTCTCCATGGAATTGTCCAGTCAAGAATACTGGAGTGGGTTGTCATTCACTTCTCTAGGGGATCTTCTTGACCCAGGGATCAAATCTGCGTCTCCTGCATTGCAGGCTGATCTTTACCACTGATCCACCTATTACAAGATCTGCTCAAATATCACTTCCTTAGAGAAATTTTCTTTGAGCTGCCTCCCTCCAATCTAAATAACACATTCCACACTCTCTCTTTAGCTTGCTTTATAACCCTCACAACACAGATCTTGATTTGACATGTTACTGTATCTATCTGTGTTTTTGGTGACTACTTCTCATGCTTGAAAGACAGACCCTGTTGGTTTTTTTCACTGCCTTATTCCCGGCGCTAGGACAGTATCTGGCACACAGTGAGTGCTTATATTAGTTTACAAGGGCTGTCTTAATGAAGGACCACAGACTGAGAGCTTTAAACAACAGGAAATGATTTTCTCACAGTTCTGTAGGCCAGAATTCCAAGAACAAGGTGTCTTAGTATTGGGTCCTTCTAAGGGCCGTGTGGGAGGAATCTGTTCCAGGTTCTCTCTTGGCTTGTCATGGCCATTTCCCCCCTATGTCTCTTCACACTGTCCTCCCTCTATATATATATCTCTGTGCACAAATTTCCCCCATTTATAAGGACACCAGTCATATTGGGTTGCTGCTGCTGCTGCTGCTAAGTCGCTTCAGTCGTGTCCAACGCTGTGCGGCCCCAGAGATGGCAGCCCACCAGGCTCCCCCATCCCTGGGATTCTCCAGGCAAGAACACTGGAGTGGGTTGCCATTTCCTTCTCCAATGCATGAAAGTGAAAAAATAAAGTGAAGTCGCTCAGTCGTGTCCGACTCTTAGCGACCCCATAGACTGCAGCCCATCAGGCCCCTCCGTCCATGGGACTTCACTTAACTTGATTACTTCTCTAAGACCTATCTCAAAACAATGTTTCATACTGAGGTACTGAGACTTAGCATTTCAACATATGAATTTGGGGAAGGTCATAATTCAACACATAAAGTACTTAAAGAATTTTTGTTGAATTAATGAATGCATGAAGACTGATCAACTGGATAAATGAATCTCAAAAACAGTTCTTTATATACTAAAGATGCTAATCTGTCAGTATGACATATACTTATTTCCCCAATTTTTTGTTCCTCTTTGAACTTCTGATGTCTCAGAAGAACATGGTTTATACAAATCCAATCACATTCTCAAAAGCATAACAACTCCACATATTCCAAAGTTGATATAATTCATTCACCCTAAGAGATGATAATGTCATCTTTATCAAGGGGTTCCATGCTGTTTATTGACAAGAGCATCTGGACCCCTTCTGTGAATTAGTCAGAAGTGTGCTTTATCCTGCAGCAACATACATATACACTAGGGGTTAAGGCAGAGAGAAAAGGTAAAGAGGCACTCTGAAAAAATGCAGATCCATCTTTTGTTTACTAATCCTTTTCGTTATAATGGCTGAAAATGCTACTAGACGTGTGAGCTAAATACCATCAACTTTCTCCTGCCAAACATTCCTCCTCCCTTTATTAGAACTCTACAACATATGCAAACTTTCCCTGGCAGTCCAGTGGTTAAGAGTCCGAGCTTCCAAAGCAGGGGGCACAGGTTCAAACTCTGGTCAGGGAACTACGATCCCACATACTGCATGAAGTGGTTGAAAAACAAATAAATAAAAACATATGCGAAAGAAAGAAACAAGATGAAAGTAAATCATTTAAGATCCTCCTGAGGAAAAAGGCAGATATCAAGCATATAGATTAGATATGGATTTTAAAAGTGTCACTGTGTTTTATGGAATTTTTTATTACATAAAGAATTGCTTAAGCTTGTAAACAGACAAGATATGGGTAATTGAATACAGGACTCATGTTTAACCAGTGCTCACAACTTTGCAAAATATCACCTTGCTATGTGAATAACCCACTGGAAAGGAGAACTTACGTAAATGGAGTTCAGTGTCAAATAAATTAAAATTCAGGGCCAAGCTAATCTGACACACTTAATAATATGCATCATTATAGTGGTGCTTGCAAATTAAGAGTAAATGGGAAATGGTTCACTTGGTGATTTTAATTAGCACCTTACAGTCTAATCAAAACGTCTAGGTTTGGCTCGGAAAGAGGTGAGATGAAACATGGTGAGCATCATCTTAAGCTGGGATCCTTCTGAAGAGACTTTGAACTTCAGGACCCTCGTGTCCAAGTGATAGATATTTTCCTTGGTCCAGTGGGGCACCCAGGGGCCTCCAGGCAGTGTGGATATTGGTGTCTGGGCTTTATCTGGCTGTTCCCTTTATCTGGATTGTCACCGTCCCTCCTCCACAGGTAAGTCCTCATGGTTCGGATTTCATCTAAGGTCTCATCCCAAGGCATATATTCATTTAATCCTCATGATAGCCTCATGAGAAAGATGTACTAATGTTCAGGATCAGAATTGAACTTTTTATACATATAACTTTACTCTTTCTGCAGCTGCCTCCAGTTCTCGGCTCAGGATGGACACTTGGTGATGGTGAAATCAGTCAGAGAAGGAGAAGCTGAGACACAGGTGCAATAGAGGAGGTACAGAGAGAGTGTGGAGCATGTTATCTGGAGATTTAGGTGGCAGGAGGTGGTTTAAGATGGCAGAGTGTTGCCTGGAGAGGTCTAGGATAGGAAGACATCCTGACAGGTGGACAGAAGAGTGATAAAGTCTGCAACATGGGAAGATCTAGGCAGCCTCAGTGCCAGTTGCCTCCACCAAGACTGTCAGGACACCAGCCTCTGGGAGGGCGTGGGAGGACCTAGCATCCCATGTTAGAAACCAAGGTAGGAATCAATTATTGGAAAATGGGGTACAAGCTCAGTGAAAATCTTTAAGCAAGACTGACCAAATGCTATACAACCTGGTCTGAAAACTTGGAGCTGACAAAGAGCACTTCTTGCACTTGAGACAAGGTTAAGGTAGCACCTGTGTGAGTACTAGGGGGCTACATTTTGTGTGTCCAACTCCTTGTTCTTGTCATCGTGATAAAAGATAGATATCCATATTATGTGAGATGCATTATATGTGTTTGACCTTACACTTTAAATAACATTCTTTTTCCTTTATCTTGATCTTAAACCTTTCACTAAGCTTAATAATTCACTATGGGAGAGTCCTTGAGTCAGCACTCAGGAAATAAGTTACCCCAGGGAAATTGCCTAGAAATACTGAGTTTGTTTGGTAGTATTTGCACTAATCCTCTAGCCATCCCTTCGAGTTTTGCCTTCAAAGCTTTCGTATTCTCTGCTTTAGAGGAAACTAGATTTGTAGAGACCCTCAACAACAGGTGAAAGTGTGTTTTCTCTGACCTAAAATGGTTTGGCCTGTTGCATCCCTCTTCGATATTTTGTTTTTGCTACTTGTTTTATGAAAGGAAGGTATGGGGTGTGGTTGTTAATAGCAACAAAGTACAGGCCAAACAACATCAGAATAGGATGGCCTAATAAAAGACCAAAGTGATGAGTGTTTCAGGCAGCTACATAACAAAGGAAAAGTCTAATTTTTGGTGTGATTAAAATTAAGTTAAAATGAAAGAATAATTTGAAAATTTGTAAAAAACAAAATCCAAAAATCTATCGGGAAAGAAGAGTGTTTCTTGGGAATTAACCAAGAGATATGAGAGGAGCCATTCTTACTCATTTTTGAAGCAGCCTCTAGCCTTGAATGTGATATTAAGAGTCTTAATAAAGTTGCTGAATGCACAAGGCGGAAGAGATCAAGTTCATATCTTGGGTTCCTGATGAAGGGAGTTCCATGTAGCTGGGTTTACAGGTGTTTAGGGATAGAAATGGATCTTCATAGACTTCCTGCTGCCCATCATTTTCCAAACAGCAAAGACTCTGCTACTCATGACCCTCCCCCACCACACAACACACAGACACTTTTTAAGCCAATATATGAAGGCTTACTCCATGCCAGACACTATTCTAAACAGCTTATAATAACACATTAAACCCTCTCCACAACTCTGTGAGGCAGATGCATTTTAAAGATAGGGAAGTCAAAGCAGAGAGAAGTTAATTTGCCTAAGGTTCCAAAGAGAGAAGGATGTCACTGAGCAGAACTTTGGCTCCAGAGATGAGTGCTTAACTGCATTTAAGATTCTTTTGATTAAAAAAAAGGAGCGGGGGACACAGAAAAGAGTTAGAGACAGCTAGACAAAACTTAAAGCAGAGCTTGAGAAAAGGGGGGAGTGTTTTTCCCCAAATTCAGACCAATTCAAATTCATTGGCAAATAAGGAGAATTCAGAAAGCACCCCTCCAAGCCGTGAGTCCCAATTCCCCTCTTCTTGTTCTTTAGTTGGCCTCATGTGGTGGCTCAGACGGTAACAGCATCTGTCTACAATGAGGGAGACCCGGGTTCGATCCGTCCATGGGGTTGCAAAGAGTCGGACACGACTGAACGACTTCACTTTCACTTATCACCTTTTAACCATAGGTGGCAGTAGTGGTAAAGCACCCGCCTTCTAATGCAGAAGACAGAAGAACCGCAGGTTGGATCCCTAGGTCGCGGAAGATTTCCTGGAAGAGGGCATGGCAACACACTCCAGGTTTCTTGCTTGGAGAATCCCATGGACAGAGGAGTTTGGCGGGCTGCAGTCCATGGGGTCGCAAAGAGTCAGAAACAACTGAAGCAACTTAATACGAATGCAGGCAACCGTAAACTATACTTTTTTTGCTTATGAATGCTCTGTCTCTCCCCTCTAAGAAGTAAACATGTAAGAGCATATATCTTGGTCTGTTTTGTACCAGAGACATCCCAAGTGTCTAGAACAGTGACTGGCCCCTTGTATGCTGTTGGTATTTGTTAAATAAATACCTATCACCCACTCCTCTCGGCCGCCCCCCCTGACCTCGGATGCGGGGTAGCTCCTCTTGGCCGTTCCTGCGCCGTCGCAGTCTGGTACTCTCGGGCGCTGCCCCTGACCTCCGACGTGGGGTAACTCCTCTTGGCCGCCGCCCTTCGGGCATGGGGTCCTCCCGGCTTCTGCCCCTGACCTCGGACGTGGGGTGGCTCCTCTCCCCTGCGCCTTAGCGCGCCCGTCGCAGCTGCCGCGCTGGATCATGGAAAAAGCAAGAGAGTTCCAGAAAAACATCTATTTCTGCTTTACTGACTATGCCAAAGCCTTTGACTGTGTGGATCACAATAAACTGTGGAAAATTCTGAAAGAGATGAGAATACCAGATCATCTGATCTGCCTCTTGAGAAATTTGTATGCAGGTCAGGAAGCAACAGTTAGAAGTGGACATGGAACAACAGACTGGTTCCAAATAGGAAAAGGAGTACGTCAAGGCTGTATACTGTCACCCTGTTTATTTAACTTATATGCAGAGTACATCATGAGAAACGCTAGACTGGAAGAAACACAAGCTGGAATCAAGATTGCCAGGAGAAATATCAATAACCTCAGATATGCAGATGACACCACCCTTATGGCAGAAAGTGAAGAGGAACTAAAAAGCCTTGATGAAAAAGTCTTGATGAAAGTGAAAGTGGAGAGTGAAAAAGTTGGCTTAAAGCTCAACATTCAGAAAACGAAGATCATGGCATCTGGTCCCATCAGTTCATGGGAAATAGATGGGGAAACAGTGGAAACAGTGTCAGACTTTATTTTTCTGGGCTCCAAAATCACTACAGATGGTGACTGCAGCCATGAAATTAAAAGACGCTTACTCCTTGGAAGGAAAGTTATGACCAACCTGGATAACATATTCAAAAGCAGAGACATTACTTTGCCAACAAAGGTTCGTCTAGTCAAGGCTATGGTTTTTCCTGTGGTCATGTATGGATGTGAGTGTTGGACTGTGAAAAAGGCTGAGCGCCGAAGAACTGATGCTATTAAACTGTGGTGATGGAGAAGACTCTTGAGAGTCCCTTGGACTGCAAGGAGATCCAAACAGTCCATTCTGAAGGAGATCAGCCCTGGGACTTCTTTGGAAGGAATGATGCTAAAGCTGAAACTCCAGTACTTTGGCCACCTCGTGTGAAGAGTTGACTCATTGGAAAAGACTCTGATGCTGGGAGGGATTGGGGGCAAGAGGAGAAGTGGACGACAGAGGATGAGATGGCTGGATGGCATCACTGACTCGATGGACGTGAGTCTCAGTGAACTCCAGGAGTTGGTGATGGACAGGGAGGCCTGGCGTGCTGCGATTCATGGGGCTGCAAAGAGTCAGACACGACTGAGCGACTGATCTGATCTGATCTGATCACCTACTCACCTACTGAGATATTTGGGAAGATCTAAATCTTAGATAAAGTATTAAGAAGTAAAGAAGACGCCTTCTGATGTAACCCAGTGTGATGCAATTGTTATTGCTATTTTTAACATCCAAGGAATCACTCAGTGTTAGAGCTGCACTGAAACTGAGGTGACACCCATCTTGCCCAAGGGGATTATCATATAAGTAAGACAAATAAGACTAGACAAAAAGGCACCACAGCAATGAGACAGCAGGAAGTAGGAAGAGGGTTATTGGTTTCAATTTTCTTTTTCTTCCCAGGCTTATTGTTTCACTCTTTCCCTCCTACTTTCTTTTTCTTTCTTTTTTTTTTTAATATCCCATTTGATTCACTTTTTAAAATCATGCATGCAGACGCTTCATTCTGGTGAAATCTTTAATTGCATGATTGTAGAAGGTTGTTCTAGGATTAGCTAAAGCACCCTATGGAGTAACTGAGTCATCCTCTGTGGGTGTGGAATAAGGGATCTCTCTGTGAAGTTTGACCTTAATTTATCAGAGGATGTGAGATAACTCCATGAAGCCCAGGCTCCCTGTCCTGCAACAGAAGGCCTGCTCTTCACCGCTGTCCCCTCCAGGCTCCTTCTGTTGTTCGCCTGATTCAGGACCCTCCCTGAAAGACAAAGTCTCCACCTATTATTCATCTGATCTTACCCATGAATGGGACTGACAGGGAAACAGAATTCAGCAGGGAGTGTGATATAACTGGGAAGGTTAATTTTGACTCCCTAGTGAATCTGCTTCTGTGACTTTAATTCTTATTTTGTCTGCTTTTGTTATTATAGGTGTCACACAAGTGTATGTTCCTCGGTTCTTTGTCTCGTCGCAACAAAGATTTGGAGCGATGGACATTAAAAGCCCTCAGCGCATCATAGCTCTCAGGTCTTGGACAAACCGTGCTACAGCTCTTAGGCAAATCAGTGTTACAGCTCCATTGTATTTAGAAGATAGCAGGAGAATCCAAGACTCAAAGAGAAGAGAGTGGAGGAGTGCGTGGGGTGGGGGATTGGGGGGTGGAGGGCGGAGAGAGAGGGAGCACGCATGCACACGGGAGAGAGAGTCAGCACGCATGCACACGGGAGAGAGAGTCCGTGAGAAAGCGCTTTGGCTCCTCCTTTTATATGTTTTTTCCTCCACCTGCGCCTGCCCTATGCAAATTGGGCTTAGCCAGGAGTGCTGTTTGTTCTGCCTGAAGTTTTCACTCTGGTCCTCGGACCTTCCTTTGACCTTCCTTGTCTTTTAGCCACCGCCATTTTGGACTCCTTTTCCCTATTCTACCTGCCTAACATAGGCATACATAATGGCTCAACTCAGGGAGCTCTGCCAGCCTCCCTCTGTCTTTGTTTGGGTGCCTTTGGCTCACAGGGAGATAGCCTGGTCCTGCCCATCTGTGAAGGACTGTGACATTGAGCTCTTTGCGAAGGAAATGGTATCCCTTATCTGCTGCTTACCCCTGGTGTGGTTCAGAAATTCACACTTGGGGGCTTGGAATCGCAGATAGCTGTGGCATCTTTATTTAAAAATATGACAGGTAGATACTCCACTTCACACCACCCATGAAATGACTGTAAGGAAGTAAAACTAACACATCTCCCTGATTGAGTCTTCCCATTTTAGGAGATATTTGCAGGAATTAAATGGTCTTTTTACTTTGTTTCCTCACTTTCCCCACATCTCTGATCCATAAAAGAACTGGGCATCCAGACAGGATGGTTATTTTGAGGGACTCCCCAGGTGGTCCAGTGAGTAAGACCCCCTTTCAATGCAGGGGGTGTGGATTCGATCCCTGGGCTGGGTGTTAAGATCCCACATGCTTCTCAACAAAAACACACACACACACACACACACACACAACATAAAATGGAAGCAATATTGTAACAAATTCAATAAAGACTTTAAAAATAGTCTGCATTTTTAAAAAAATGATAATTACTTTGAGACATTAGTCTTCCATCTTCTCCATCTGCCAGCTCTCTCAATAAAGTCATGTTCCTTGCCTCAAGACCTCTTCCCTTGGATATCTCGGATTTATTGGCTTATCATATGGTGAGCAGAGCAAGCTTGGACTTGGTAACAAAGACTGCTATAGAAAGGTGTTGTGATTCTGCAAGTGCCCAAGGACCTGTGCTCCCTCACACTGACACTTGGGGTAATATACCAGATACTGAGCAGGGCCCTGTGGGGCTCCTGGGCACAAAGACTTTCTGTGTCCTCAATTCTTTTGATTATAGGAAGTAGTCTTCATTCAGCCTCCATGACCTTCTCTGAGTGCCAATGGGCAGATTTAAACCATTGGTAATTAGGGAAGGGAGGGTATGCAAGACCAGGGAAAAACAAACAAGAGAAATAATAGTGTAGCCTTGGGGCAAGGTCCTGATTCCCCATCAACTGATACATACAACAATATCTTTGAGATGCCTTGCAGATACTGAAATACCCACTGGGTGGTAGAAGTTCATGATTATATGCTGTTCACAAGCATGCAGACCCCAGAAGAGTTGGAACCTGAAGATTGATGATGCTGACTCCTACTTACCTTACCATCAACAGATCAGAAGAAAGTCCATGAGCTGGTCACAACCTCCTTAAACCATCACTACAAAACTTCTTGCTATCTTCTGCAAGTGGGGACACATTTTTTGTGAGGCAGGGGCACGCTATGTCTGCCTTTGCCTGGCAAAGTAATAAACCATCCTTTTCTACTCCACTCAAAATTCTGTCTCTGAGATTCAATTCCCACTGGCGCACAGAGAAGCTGAGTTTTTAGCATCACACCCTCAGGGCACATGGTGTTTCACAAAGCTTCAATCAGTTCAGTCGCTCAGTCGTGTCCCACTCTTTGCGACCCCATGGACCGCAGCACCCCAGGCCTCCCTGTCCATCACCAACTCCCGGAGTTTACTCAAACTCACGTCCGTTGAGTCAGTGATGCCATCCAACCATCTCATCCTCTGTCGTCCCCTTCTCCTCCCGCCTTCAATCTTTCCCAGCATCAGGGTTTTTTCAAATGAGTCAGTTCTTCGCATCAGGTGGCCAAGTATTGGAGTTTCAGCTTCAACATCAGTCCTTCCAATGAATATTCAGGACTGAATATTCACAAAGCTTAGCCACTGTATATAATGATAAGATGAAGATTCAGAATTACCCTGAAGAAGAATTAGAGAGAGAGGGCCTCACACTATTACTGTGACTAATACTAAGGGTAAAAAGTATAGGGAGCAATATCAACAACCTCAGATATGCAGATGATACCATCCTACTGGAAGAAAGCAAAGAGAAACTAAAGACCCTTTTGATGAAGGTGAAAGAGGAGAATGAAAACGTTGGCTTAAAACTCAACATTCAAAAAACTAAAATCATGGTATAGGAGCCCATCACTTCATGGAGAATAAATGGGGATAAAGTGGAAACAGTGGCAGTTTTTATTTTCTTGGGCTCCAAAATCACTGTGGATGATGGCTAAAGCCATGAAATTAAAAGACACTTGCTGCTTTGAAGAAAGCTATGACAAATCTAGACAGTGTATTAAAAAGCAGAGACATCACTTTGCCAACAAAGGGCCGTATAGTCAAAGCTATGGTCTTTCCAATATTCATGTCCACATGTGAGAGTTGGACCATAAAGAAGGCTGAGTGCCAAAGAAATGATGCTTTTGAATGGTGGTGCTGGAGAAGACCCTTGAGAGTCCCTTGGACAGCAAGGAGATCAAACCAGTCAATCCTAAAGGAAATAAATCCTGAATATTCATTGGAAGGACTGATCCTGAAGCTGAAGTCCATGGGATTTTCCAGGCAAGAGAACTGGAGTGGGTTTTAGAATCATTTAAACAGGATCCCATGTGATTCACTTAATCTCGTAGAACTTTTTTGTGGTGTTTTAGGCAATGGCACCCCACTCCAGTACTCTTGCCTGGAAAATCCATGGATGGAGGAGCCTGGTAGGCTGCAGTCCATGGGGTCGCTAAAAGTCGGACACGACTGAGCGACTTCACTTTCACTTTTCACTTTCATGCATTGGAGAAGGAAATGGCAACCCACTCCAGTGTTCTTGCCTGGAGAATCCCAGGGACGGGGGAGCCTGGTGTGTTGCCGTCTATGGGGTCACACAGAGTCGGACACAACTGAAGCAACTTAGCAGCAGCAGCGAGAGGACCATGACCTGATGATCCCAGAGAGGTCCTGCCCTGGCCTTGTCTCTTTCCTCCTTAACCCAGAGGGTTATATTGTACATTTATTGAATGCTTACACACTTCACTTTCTTTAATCTTCAAAACAATCCTATAAAGTATTACCACATTTTATGTACAAGGAAAATAAAGCTTAGGGAGGTTCATAAACTTGCCCAAGGCCACACAGTAACTAATTAGAACTTGAGCTTGAACCCAAATCTGTCTAAAACTAAAGCATTGGCATAACTACTCACTCCACCCTGCCTCCATGCAGCTTTAAAAAAATTTTGTTTTGGCTTTAACTAGAACAACAGTTAATATTAACTACAGATAAGAAATGTCTGTTACATTGATAGAAACTTTAAGCCACTTCATGTGAGCTATGACTGTCATCTGAAAGATAGTAATATCCTACTCAAAGGAACTATTCCTAGAATGTCTACAAGTTATATTTGCCACCTTACTAACAGAGTTGAGGAGTTTTTTTCACTGCTTTTCTTACCGTAAGAGTTAATGGCGCTGTGGTGCAGTGAGCTGGAGGCTCTTGTATTCCATGCATCATAAACATCAAAGAAATGAAAGAAAATACATTGTCTTCATTTGTTACTGAAACAAACAGAAAGTATATAACTTTGTCTCCAAGTTCTTGGAAGATTTTATAAAATATACAGTTAAAATACAATCTCATAACTTTATTAGCCCAGTTTTGAGAAGGAAAATTCTCTGTTGTTCCACAAAGTTTTTTAAATTCATGGTGCTCAAGGCCTCTTATAAGCTTCAGCCTTTTTTTGTTTCTTAAGCACATTTGTGTTCTCTTCTCCATTATTTCTAGACAAAATGACCCTTACAGGATGTAACTTCTTTTGCTTTCCAAATTCTAATTTCTAAGGAAACTACTGAAGAGAACTGTGTTTGTTTTCACCTAACAGGAAATTGCAAAGTTGCAGCCACTCTATTTCTTTGCCCTTGAAGTTAAGGAAGATCCAGGGTTTACTTTCTCCGGCCACCAGGTAAGATGTACCAGTTATGTTCTTGGTCGTGCACACGTGTTCAGTTGCTTCCATCCTATCTGACTCTTTGCCACTTCATGGACTGTAGACTGCAAGCTCCTCTGTCCATGGGATTCTTCAGGCAAGAATACTGGAGTGGGTTGCCATGCCCCCTTACAGGGGATCTTCCCAAGCCAGGGATTGAACCTCCCTCTCCTGCGTCTCCTGCATTGCAGGCAGATTCTTAACTGCTGAGCCAGCTGGGGAAGCCATGTTCTTGGTCAGGAAGTAATAAAGGGATCTAAGCAGTAACTTTTGACCGTCTCACCTCAGGCCTGATAGCTTGTCCCAGTGCTGGGCCCACAAAGACATCTTCCATTTGGAAGCTCAGCTGGGGCTGAGGATAAAGGAGCTGGTTCACTTGGCCATCAGGTGAACAGCAAAAGGAGAGAGACAGAAATACTTCACTGTCAAACACCAAACCTTAGACCAAAATATTTCAAGTTCTTTCTTGGCAAGAAAGGTTATTTTTCAGTTGTTCTGACTGATAGTAATACTAGAAGTTGCTAACATGTATAAAATTCCTACGAACATGCCAGTCAGTCAGTTCAGTTGCTCAGTCGTGTCCGACAAACATGCCAGACATTGCACTAAATGGGTTTACTCAGGTGTCCTAGTTTAATCCCAAACCAAGTACTATCTTCATTTTACAGATGAAGAAATATAAGGCAATGATTCAGAAACTATGTTTCTTAAAGCGTCGTTGGAGAAGGAGGAGGCAGGATCTGGAAAGGGATAGGAGCCTGAGGAGTGAGAGGCCAGCCTCCAGGATGCCCATTCCTAAATGAACCAGAGCAGTTCTGCTTTTATCTATTTTGCTTATAGATAAAAGCAAATAAGACCTATATATATATCTATAAAATCTAAATCTATATCTATAAAATTTTACAGATAAAAATTTAAAGGACAGTTGAAACTGTCCTTTAAAGGGTTCCAAAGTATGATGATCAGTTTTATAGGACAACTTGGCTAGGCTACAGTTATTTTTAAATCAAATACTAATCTAGGTGTGGCTGTGAAGGTATTTTCTAGATGTGATTAACATCTATACTCAGGTGACCTTAAGTATGACCTTCAATAATGTGGGTAGGCCTCAGGCAACCAGATGAAAGGTCTTAAAAGCAAAAACTAAGGTTTCCTGGAGAAGAAATTCTGCCTCAAGACTGCAGCATTAATTCCTGCCCGAATTTCCAGCGTGCCTGTCCTACAGACTTTGGACTTGCCAACCCCCACAGTCACATGAGCCAATTCCTTAAAATAAATACCTTTCTCTCAATACACATGTATACCTCAGGGATACTGTGGTTTCAGTTCCAGACCACTGCAATGAAGTGACTATCACAAGAAAGTGAGTCACACAAATTTTCTGGCTTCCCAGTGCATATAAAAGTTGTGTTTACACTCTACTGTAGTCTAGTAAGTGTGCGCTAGCGCTGTGTCTAAGAAAACATACATACCTAATTTTAAAATCTTATTGCTAATAAATGCTAACCATCACTGAGCCTTCAATGAGTTTTCATCATTTTGCCAGTGGAGAGCTTAACATCTTGTGAGAAATACCAGAATGTGACAGAGATATGAAGTAAGCTAATCCTGTAGGAAAAATGGTGTCAATAGACTTGCTCAATGCAGGGTTGCCACAAACCTTCAATTCATGGGGAAAAAAAAAGCCATTATCTGTGAAGCACGATAAAGCAAAGTGTAATATGACTGCCTATGTATATACATCTCAATCTTGTTGCTTTTATCTCTGGAAAACCTTAATACACATGGCTTAAACAAAATTTCTATAGCCATGCTACTCACTGTGGTCTGCAGGCCCCAGCATCAACCTCAGCTGGCAGTTTGTTAGAAATCTACCTTCTCAGGCCACACACCAGATTTACTCAATCAGAAACTGCATTTCAGGAGTGAGGCTCAAGAGGGAGGGTATATCTGTAAACATATAGCCGATTCACTTTGTTGTACAGCAGAAACTAACACAACACTGTAAAGCAATTATAGTCCAATAAAATAAATAAAATTTTTTTTAAATTGCACTTTAAGGAGATCCCCAGATGATTCCTATGCGTGTTAAAACTGGAGGGGTTAGCAGAATGCAGAGAGAATGAACCACAGTGAATTTTACCTGAATAAAATTCTCCAACATTTCAGCCTTGAGGGAAATCCACTCTAGACCTTCTAAAAAAGAATCAAACACCAGCTTGCCTCCTTTGAACTGGATGCCCAATGGCTGCCTTGTGTCAAGGTCAGCAACCCGATGAACTTGCCATTTAGCTCCAGGCCACCATTAAGCTTCCAGGCCATGTGAAAGTGGTAGCCACTTAGTCGTGTCCAACTGTTTGTGACCCTATGGATTGTAGCCCACCAGGCTCCTCTGGCCATAGAGTTCTCCAGACAAGAATACTGGAGGGATCGAACCTGGGTCTCCTGCATTGTAGGCAGATTCTTTACCGTCTGAGCCAATGAAGTGATCATTAGCCCATGAAATAGACCTGTTGGATTTTATCAAAGATAACTTCTCAGCTCGTACTGAATTTACACCCAATTTCTCAACCTCTTTGAGAAAAATCAGGCATTTGTTTTTTTTTAACCAGTAGAAAAACAAATCCAAGGCTGAGATAAGTGTTAATTCATATTAAATTTCTTCCAAAAGAAGTTGTAAAATAATCATCTAAATGACAAAGACAGGATTTCCCTGGTGGCCCAGGGGTTCGGAGACAAGTTCTCAGTGCCAAGGGCCAGGGTTCAATTCCTGCCCAGGAATTAAGATCCCACAAGCCTTGTGGCAGAGCCAAAAAAAAAAAAAAAAAACACAAAGATATCTTGCAGGCTCAACCTGGGGTGAAATGCATAAGATTTAATAAGATATAGAGATTTCTTTTCTTTGACTAAAATTCTGCCTCCCTCTTATCAAGCTTTGCACTCAATTACCACATGCTGCTGGAGAGAGAGAAAGCTAAATCTTAGAAAGTTAAATCTTAACAGTTCCTGCCTACCCTATTTGTGAGCCCGGAGATCCCAAGCCCGGCAATCACTTTATGTCATTCTCTGCAGCTGTGTTTTACATTATCTGCAGGCGAACAAATCACTGCCTGCCCTGGATAATGTAACTCAGAATTATTTAAATCATTCTCCACTTCTGCTATAACCATTTTCATAATTCATTTAGTATTTTGAATAGGCTTGTGGGATGCCATTTTACATCCCCAGAGTCAAAACGAATGACTTAATCTGGCAGCAGACAGTGAACACCTTCATCCTCAGGTACCAAGATCCCCAGGAGAAGGGAACAGCTATCCACTCCAGTATTCTTGCCTGGAGAATTCCATGGACAGAGGAGCCTGCTGGGCTACAGTCCATGGGGTCATGAAAAGTCAGACACAGCAATTCTTCGGAGAAATTAGAACTCTCGTGGAGTTCCTTTTGGTGGGCAAAGGCCATCCTGCCTTGTCTTTTGTGTCCTCCCACCTGTGGTTCTACGGGTGCCGAGGAAAACCAAACCTAAGCCAAGCTGAATGCTGAGTTCCTGTGAATGGACCATCTTCCCTCAGTATCCTGGGGGCCAGAGAGCAGCCTTATAACTCCATTTTAGGGTGCCTTCAACATTAATGTTTCTCAACTGAGAGAGACAGTACGGCAGTGCTGCTTTCTGAAATCAGTCACACCTGGAGATTGTGGTTCAGTTGACCTGGGTTAGACACAGAAATGGTGGGAAACTCTCCACAAGTGGTTCTGATAAAGTCCTCACCTTGGTTAGAGCCCTCAGCTTGATATAAAGGTGCCAACTTGACTACTAAAGTTTCCACACTCAATGTTCAGTGACGTGGTGGAGAGGCTCCCCATGCCCATGAGCAATTCTTCCACACCAGAAGGGTGTGTCCTACAGTTCAACCCAATTCTTACTCTATCTACCTGGAGATAACGCCAGATCCCACAGATGAAGGACTCCATCCTACAAGACTGTATGTAGGGGAGAGTATGTAGGGGAGACCCCCACTCCCAACACCAGATGGGGGGGCTGTTACCTGAATTTCTGACTGACTGTATATAAAGTCCCACAGCCTCCTTCTCACGTTCAATTAATTTGCTAGAGCAGCTCACAAAACTCAGAGATATTTTACTTAACATGTTGTTGTCACTTAGTCGCTAAATTGTGTCCCACTCTTTTGCAATCCCACGGACTGTAGCTCGCCAGACTCCTCTGCCTTTGGGATTTCCCAGGACAAGAATACTGGAATGGGTAGCCATTCCCTTCTCCAGGGGATCTTCCCAACCCAGAGACTGCACCTGCTTCACCTGCATTGGCAGGTGGATTCTTTATCACTGAGCCACAAAGGAAGACCTTTACTTACCATATTACCAGTTTATTTTAAAAGGATGTAACTCAGAAACAGCTAGACAGAAGGGATGCACAGGGCAAAGGATGTGGGAGGGGCTCAAGGCTCATGCTGTCTGAGCAATGCCCACTCTCCTCACATCTCTGCATGTTCACCTACCAGAAGTTTGCTGAACCTTCTCCTTTAGGATTTTTATAGAGACTTTATTACATCAGTTCAGTTCAGTTAAGTCACTCAGTTGTGTCCGACTCTTTGGGACCCCATTAATTACAGCACGCCAGGCCTCCCCGTCCATCACCAACTCCCGGAGTTTACTCAGACTCAGGTCCATCGAGTCAGTGATGCCATCCAGCAATCTCATCCTCTGTCATCCCCTTCTTCTCCTGCCCCCAAACCCCCCCAGCATCAGAGTGTTTTCCAATGAGTCAACTCTTCCCATGAGGTGGCCAAAGTATTGGAGTTTCAGCATCAGTCCTTCCAATGAACACTCAGGACTGATCTCCTTTAGGATGGACTGGTTGGATCTCCTTGCAATCCAAGGGACTC
The DNA here is from genome assembly GCF_032452875.1 of Bos javanicus. Classification (NCBI taxonomy): domain Eukaryota; kingdom Metazoa; phylum Chordata; class Mammalia; order Artiodactyla; family Bovidae; genus Bos; species Bos javanicus. Next base: position 45,115,440 of record NC_083872.1, on the reverse strand, counting down.
TCAAGAGTCTTCTCCAACACCACAGTTCAAAAGCATCAATTCTTCAGCGCTCAGCTTTCTTCACAGTCCAACTTTCACATCCATACATGACCACTGGAAAAACCATAGCCTTGACTAGATGGACCTTTGTTGGCAAAGTAATATCTCTGCTTTTGAATATGCTATCTAGGTTGGTCATAACTTTCCTTCCAAGGTGTAAGCGTCTTTTAATTTCATGGCTGCAGTCACAATCTGCAGTGATTTTGGAACCCAAAAAGATAAAGTCTGACACTGTTTCTACTGTTTCCCCATCTATTTCCCATGAAGTGATGGGACCAGATGCCATGATCTTTGTTTTCTGAATGTTGAGCTTTAAGCCAACTTTTTCACTCTCCTCTTTCACTTTCGTCAAGAGGCTTTTGAGTTCCTCTTCACTTTCTGCCATAAGGGTGGTATCATCTGCATATCTGAGGTTATTGATATTTCTCCTGGAAATCTTGATTCCAGCTTGTGCTTCTTCCAGTCCAGCGTTTCTCATGATATACTCTGCATAGAAGTTAAATAAGCAGGGTGACAATATACAGCCTTGATGTACTCCTTTTCCTATTTGGAACCAGTCTGTTGTTCCATATTCGGTTCTAACTGTTGCTTCCTGACCTGCATATAGGTTTCTCAAGAGGCAGGTCAGGTGGTCTGGTTTTCCCATCTCTTTCAGAATTTTCCACAGTTTATTGTGATCCACACAGTCAAAGGCTTTGGCATAGTCAATAAAGCAGAAATAGATGTTTTTCTGGAACTCTCTTGCTTTTTCAATGATCCAGCTCATGTTGGCAATTTGATCTCTGGTTCCTCTGCCTTTTCTAAAACCAGCTTGAACATCTGGAAGTTTGTAGTTCATGTATTGCTAAAGCCTGGCTTGGGGAATTTTGAGCATTTCTTTACTAGCTTGTGAGATGAGTACAATTGTGCGGTAGTTTGAGCATTCTTTGGCATTGCCTTTCTTTGGGATTGGAATGAAAACTGACATTTTCCATTCCTGTGGCCACGGCTGAGTTTTCCAAATTTGCTGGCATACTGAGTGCAACACTTTCACAGCATCATCTTCCAGGATTTGAAATAGCTCAACTGGAATTCCATCACCTCCACTAGCTTTGTTCATAGTGATGCTTCCTAAGGCCCACTTGACTTCACATTCCAGGATGTCTGGCCCTAGGTGAGTGGTCACACCATTGTGATTATCTTGGTCAAGCACGATTGACTGATTAAATCTTTGGTCATTGAAGATGGATTCAACCTTCAGTCCCTCTCCCTTCCCTGGAGGTCAGGGAGACCGGAGGAGGGATTTCCAACACTCTAATCACGAGGTTGGTTCTCCTGGCAACCAGCCCTCATCCTGAGATATCTTCTAAAAGTGACCTCACTAACATAAACCCAACTGTGGTGGAAAGGGGTTTGTTACAAATAAACTCAAAGCACCTTCATGACTCCGAAGCAATTTCAGGAACTGAAGCCAAGAGGCTGATCAGTGTAACAAAAGATGCTTCTACTGCTCATTTTGCTCAGGAAATTCCAGGAGTTTTGGGAGCTATGAGTTAGGACCCATGGACGAAGACCAAATATACATATGAGAAATATATTTTGGTCATCTAAAGTGCAGCTACACATTAGAATCATTTGGAGTGGAGGTAAGGGGGTGTTAAAAAATATGAATGTGTGTAGTAAACAAATTTATGGTAACGAAAGAAAAAAGGGGGTGGAGGAAGGATAAATCAGGAGTCTGGCATTAGCAGATACAAACTACTACAAATAAAATAAACAGCAAGGTCCTACTGTATAGCACAGGGGAGTATATTCAATATCCTGGCATAAACCATAATGGAAAAGAATATTTTAAAAAGAATATATATATACATCCCCTAGAGGAAGGCATGGCAACCCACATCAGTATTCTTGTCTGGAGAATCCCATGGACAGAAAGCATAGTAGGCTACAGTCCACAGGTCACAAAGATTCAGACATAACTAAAGTGACTGAGCACACACACACATACACACACATATATGTTTAACTTAATCACTTGGCTGCTTCCCAGGTGGAGCTAGTGGTAAAGAACCTGCCTGCCAATGCAGGAGACATAAGAGACGTGTGTTCAATCCCTGGGTTGGGAAGATCTCCTGAAGAAGGGAATGGCAACCCACTCTAGTGTTCTTGCCTGGAGAATCCCACGGACAGAGGAGCCTAGTGGGCTGCAGTCCATAGAGTCACACAGAGTTAGACATGACTGAAGCAACTTAGCGTGCATGCAAGCAGAGACTAATGTAATGTTGTAAATCAACCGTACTTTAATAAAAAAATTAATATCTGGATTGAACCTCAGATCAAGTAAATTGATGCTTTTGGAATGAGTCCTGGCAGGCATATTTTTTAAAGCTTCCAGGTGATTCCAATGTGCAACCAAAGTTGAAAACCATCAGGTCAGGAATTCTTTACATTATTACTTCTCAAACTTTAACAAGTGAACACTCTTGATACAAGTCTGACCCTGATTCTGACTCGGCAAGTTTGCTGGTAGAGCCTGAGAGTCTGCATTCGTAGTCAACTCCAGGTGATGTTAATGGTCCATAGACTACACTGAGTAAAAAGGCATTTATCATAGTCTGTTCCTTACCCCAGTGTTAATAAATTTTATTCAACTGAGGCTGTGAGCTAAAATACAGGATGCTCAGCTTAATTTTAGTTTCAGATAAACAAGTAATTTTAGCATTAGGATGTCCCACATACTGCATTCTTATACTTAAAAAAAAAAATCCACTTTTTATCTGAAATTCCTAAAATTTATCTGGACACCCTATTTCCTTTGTTTTGCTAAATATGGCAACAAATTTATTGATCTTTCTGCTTTGTTTTGATGGCAAAATGTGATAGGCAAAAGTGACAGATGTTGAGAAACTGATTTTGCTTTATGTCTATGGGCCTTGGTCTTTTCAGGATTGAATGCCTGAGAATATAATGAGTATTATTCACCCTTTCTCCCAGAAGAAAGCAAAAATATGTCCACACGCTCAATGTTGTGCATATGGTTTCCAGGGTTTGTGGTCCCTGCCTGAATCCCACCTGTGAAATCCTCGAATGATCCATGGATACTGGGTGGGAAAGCCATGTTTTTCTCTTGCTCAGCAAAAGAAAGTCTTTCCCGATCACCTATGTTTCCTAGGAAGATATTTTGCGGGTCACTAACTTCACAAAATGTTTATAGATTTTGCATGAAAAACATGATTTATTGGAAAACATGGGGGAAAGGCTGGATTAAACAAAGTAAGTTTCTCTATTAGAGGATCTGACAAGTGTTTAATATACTGTGTTTGGGACTCTCCCCAAAGGAGACAATATCTAGTATTTCCCAAAAATATTTGATCTGGGGGACTTCCCTGGTGGGCCAGTGGTAAAGCGTCCACCTGCCAAAGCAGGGGACACAGGTTTGATCCCTGGTCCAGGAAGATCCCACATAGGAATAACGAAGCCCGAGCGCTACAACTATTGAGCCTGTGCTCTAGAGCCTGGGAGCCGCGACTACTGAGCCCCCGTTCTGCAACTACTGAAGCTTGTACGCCTACAGCCAGTGCTCCACAAGAGAAGCCCCCACAGTGAGAAGCCTGAGCACCTCAACTACAGAGTAGCCCCCGCTCACCACAACTAGAGAAAGCAGTAACAAAGACCCAGATCAACCAAATAAATCATTTGGTCTATAGGATATCTCCTAGGATTAGCATTATCTAAAATAAAATACTCTTTGAGTAATGTTGCCTAAATTAATCTGCTTCCTTGTTTTTCTTCTTAGAATGAAAAGCATAAATGCTCATTATGGAAAATTTGGTACAACAGAAAAATAAAATAAGAAAATGTTACTCATAATCTTATGATCCAAAGATAACAACATTTTAGCCTATTTTCTTGTAAACCATGAAGGCTGATGGCTCAGGAAGTAAGTTTTCATGAGGGAAAATAGAATTTTTTAGTGTGAGAAAAAGCCTTGATATGCTGGAAGAGAACGAGTGGAGTAGGAAAAGATTGACTATTTGAATGTTAATGGAAATAAGTAGGAGGGATCAGGAGATAATTTTCCAATTTAGCTCTCTTACTGTAGATAAGAGATCTTATAATTAGATTTCTAGGTATCTATTCCCAGTTGCTAAATTTCTGATAAACACACTGCTGAGATCTGACCCCCTGAACACAGCAATGACTCCATAATTTCAGCTTCTATTCTGTCCCCATTTCTTGCATTTACCACTTCATTTGCTCTTCAAGGCAAGCAGTATGGCTAGTTCTGGCAGTTAAGTGCTTTGCTATAACCACTGAAATAGAATTACATTCTCCACCAAAGTCATAATATCACATCTGTGAAAGGATCTTGATCTGAAATGGAACTGGAGGATATGAAATGGAGACACTCATGCATTCACCCTCAGAAAAACTGAACTTAAGATCCAAAAGCCTGATCTACAGAAGGCTGAGACTCATCTCCTAACCAGTGAACACAACATAATTACTAGTAATTTGAGCTTGCCTCAGTTTATCTCTTTATTTAGGTTGACACATCCTTTTATCATCAATGTAAAAAAAATTACTCTCCTTACAACTCTTAATATTTAGCATTAAAACTCAGCACTTTCTTACAGGTTACATGCCTGGAGTGTAACAGCCACTCTGGGAAGGGCAAGAATATTGATGGGTGTTATTGCCTTTCTAATTGTGCACAGATATTAAGTGATCTACTCAAGCAAGTGAGCGGCAGAGTTTGAATCAGAACTACCATCTTTGCTTCCACCCTCTGTGCTGTTGTATAAAGCAACCAAAGAGAACAAATTATGTGCCATGCTTCATTTTAAAGACTTTGAATAGATTTATGCTTTCATGGGAGACAGAAGAAAATATTTTTTGAGCTTAGTAAGTATAGGCATTCTTTAAGCATGGCATTTATTTTAAAAGGAATCTCATCTCTCATTCTTCTGCTACACTGCCTGAGTGTTTCAAAATAAATAATGTGTTCTTAATGCTATGAGCACAAACTTGAACTAAATCCTGAAATTTTCACTTGATAGATCTTTAGTAGGCGCTTTTCCAGGTTCTACAGGAGATACATTCAGGTATTCTGAAGTTTCTGTGCTGTTCATGACTATACTGTGGCAATTCTCCAATCATTCTTTTGAGGTAAATCCTGAACAGAGTGAATGTTTTTTTTTCTGACACTTTTCCATCATGAAAAATGTTTTGAGGAACTAACTCCAATGAGCCATGCGTGATATTCACCCTGTCACTTTGTCAATAAGTATGTACTGAGCACTTCCTGTGCCAAGGAGCTGGGACACCGAGGAAAATAAGGCAGGATGCCTGCACTTAAGGACATGCTACAGAAAACAAACACAAAAACAAGATAATTTCAGATGACGTGTGCTGTGGAAAAAGTAAAACAGAGCAACATGATGAGATACACTGACTGCGAACCAGGAGGCTGCTTTCGTTCAGGTGATCAGGGAAACACCTCTGAGGAGAAGGTCTTTGAGCTGAAGATCTCAAACCTCCATAAAGCTCGTAGATGTTCCTTTGTTTCCAATCAACACTCAGTCCAAATGTTTCTACTTCATGCAGTTTCATTTTGGGTTGAAATGTTTCCAAATATTTGATATTTTCTCCTTTTGGCAAGATTGCTTTGTGAACAGTTTCGTATTAATTTGATGCTTGAAAGGTAGGTTGCTGATTTATTTTGATATAGAAATATCAAATAGTTGTCTACTCCCCTTTTTCTTCTCTGTCAGTTGCATCAACAAGGAGTCCTTAAAAACATGCTTATTCCTGGTGCATGAGACTTCCCTTTAGGTGTGTATGGTTTCCTTGCCTTCAGGGAAGGAGAGCAGGCATTCAAAGAAGGGTGTTTTATTTTTTTCTTTCTCTGCTGCCATGCAGGCTTGCACAGTAGAGAAAAACTCTGTCTCCACTCCACCCCAACTCACTGTGCTGCCTCACACGTCTTGAGTGTCCTTCAGCAGGCTGCGAACTCCACAGGCTATAGAGCCCACCACAGGAATGGCTGGGAAATGTGCAGCTTTTGAATGCACACTTCTTTTTCACTCTGGAAGATAGGAAATATGTGTATTATAATCATCTGGTAAGTCTTTCTGAACTACCTCTCTTCCACCACCAGTTGTATGAATGAAGAGGGAGGACGAGGAGGCTGAGAAGACTTCCAGGTGAATCTCATGAGTCCCACAAGACTGTACTCTTTTTTTTTCTTTTGGTGGCACAGCACAACATGTGGGATCTTAGTTCCCTGATCAGGGATTGAATCCATGTCCCCTGATGATCATGGAGTCCTAACCACTAAACCGCCAGGGAAGTTCCTAGTCTGTGCTTTTCTTAATGCATGAAGAAAGTATGACTCAAGTTTGAATTGTTACTATGGATAGACAGTGAGTTAATTTTCATTTATTCAAAATTCAACTATTGAGTGAGAATACTATACTCAGGGGGCTTCCCTGGTGGCTCAGGGTTAAAGAATCTGCCTGCCAACATAGGAGGCATGGGTTTGATCTCTGATCCAGGAAGATCCCATGTGCCACGCAGTAGCTAAGCCTGTATACCAGAGCATTGAGCCTATGCCCCAGGACCTGGGAGCTGTGACTACTGAAGCCCACGTGCCCTAGAGCCTGTGCTCAGCAGCAAGAGAAGTAGCTGAAGAGAGAAGCTTGCTCACCACAACTAGAGAATAGCCCCTAATCACTGCAACCAGAGAAAAGCCCATGCAGCAACGAAGACCCAGCACAGCCAAAAATAGATTAAAAAATTTTTAAAGAATACTGTACTCAGTAATAGAGAATAGAAAGAGAAATAAAATATGGTTTGTACGTTCAAGGGGCTCATACTGTAGTAGGCAAGGCAGATTTAAAAACAGAGAAGTTACAATGAAGTAAAAGAGGTGATTATGTAAAGACTTAGGCTTTACTAAGCATTGTATTTGCTTAAAATTCGATAATACCTAAATGATTATCCAAGGCTATGATAGTATTTAATAAATACTGCATTTAAAGTTATAATGAATAACTTTAAGGACCCTCTAAAAATGTTTCAAACTCTCAGGAGTTCTCCCCAAATTTTTCTTTTAAGGAGCTAGGGATAAATTTGTCAAGGCTCAGCTTAGCAAATGTAGAAACTCCCTCATTGCTAGATAAGGTGACATGAGGTGGGGAAATCTTTCAAACAGAAACATCCATTGTAGACACATGCTTACCACCATAACTGTATTTTCATCCTTTACTAAGTTTTATTCATGGCCATTGAAATATGACTTATGAACAGACACAAAAAACCACAGATGAATTTTATAGGAATACACTGGCCCTATAAATTTCAGCATTGACAAAGACCTTCGAAATCATCCTTTGCTCAGTCCACCCCTTTTCACGACAATACATCTGAAGCCTGGACTTAGTTTAAGTGACCGACTCAGGGTCAACAGCTAGTTAGAGGCAGAGGCAGAAGGTCTGCCATCTCCTGATTTCTCTAGTTCTATATGGCAGATGGCATCTGTAAGTTGGCTGGAGATGTTTCTGTAGAATAGATATGAAAAGAATCCTTCTCAGCCCGCCCATAGAGTAAGATCTAATCAAGAACAGTAGAATCCCATGGACAGAGGAGCCTGGTGGGCTACAGTCCATGGGGTCGTGAAGAGTCGGACACGACTGAGCAACTTCACTTTCCCTTTTCACTTTCATGCACTGGAGAAGGAAATGGCAACCCACTCTAGTGTTCTTGCCTGGAGAATCCCAGGGACAGGGAGCCTGGTGGGCTGCCGTCTATGGGGTCACACAGAGTCAGACACGACTGAAGCGACTTAGCAGCAGCAGCAGGGTGCTTAAAAAGAGAAAAGTGACAGGCTAAAAGAGATGGAATAGAAGTCTTTGGCACCATGCCCTACTCCCCCTGCATCATTCCTCACTGCCCCCTCGCTGCTCCCCTGCCAGCCCACCACCCCGCCACCCCGTGCCCCATGCCCCCACCTCCCCCAACCCCCACTGCGCCACCCAACACACATTCCATGACTCTTGGCTTCTAGGGTACCCTCACAGGCTGGGTATTCTTCCTCAGGGTGGAGGTGATATTAGTGACCCTCTGAGACTAAGTCTGGACTGATACTGAGTCCCAAATCAGGTTACTTTTTCTATGTGGGAAGTTGTAACTTGAACCTGAAAGATGTCACTACAAAAAAAAAAAAAAAAACCACCTCCAACTGGTTTAAGGCTTAACACCAACACACTCTCTCTCCTGTCCATGGGAGCAGGACCAGTTTCTCATTAATCTTCCTCCTTTCATTAGTGCTGGCTTCATAGTCTGTGTGGCCAAGCCTTGCTCATCAATGCCAAATTATCCCCGATTGATCCCACATTCCAAACTAAACAGTAAGGATCTCTTTTCCTTCTCCTTCTACTCAGGATGACATAATCATAAACAAATCTCTGTAAAGTATCCCACAGGCCAACATCTGCTTTCCTTTCCTCATCTCCCAAAAGGAGGTGATCATAAACAGAGCTTCAAGAAATTTCTCCTACAGCTGTTTCCATTACACCACTACTTCTCCAGTTTTAGTCCTGCGGGTATTTCCTACCGTGTGTTTATATTTGTGTTACCTAAGAAATAAACTCCTCTTAATTGAAAAACAAATAAACAATGTGCAATGGAAAAGTTCTAGACATGATATAAATCTCACCAAATTAATCCTGTTCACAAAGATCTTCAAAAAATGGCTTCACCCTTGACCATTCTGCTTCGATTATACAGCCATCTGGAAACAGCCACTAACATTAAAGGATCTGTGTTCCCTTTTTCCCAGTGCCCATCTTGAAAACAGAATTACCTGCCTTTGCTCAACAAAAGGGGTCTTTCTAAGGAAAACTTTAAAAATCCAGACAAAGGAAATCTTTTCTACTTATGAAAGGGATTTGTGATTCTGTAGATGTGCCTGATAGTTCCACAAACCATAGATCTGTTATTAAGAAAGAAAGAAAGAGAAAAGTCAACCTGTCACATGCAACTCAGACCAATAGCAAATGCTGACCAGTGGGAGGCAGTAATGCAGTGTTCAGAGAGCAATGTATCGATGTCATACCTGTGCATCAATGACTGCACTGTTGCCTATGGGGCAAGCTCATAAACTGGCGAAAACACAGGTTCTTGATTCACACTGATCTGGATCCCAGTCCAGGTCTACCAATTACAGTCTCTGTGAGTAAGCAATTTTTTTTTCCCTAAGGATAAAATAGGGTTAATTATATTCCTGTCTTCATAGTGTCACAGTTAGGATTAACTGAGATGATTCAGTCTAGTCACCTAGACTATCTGCCTAGTCCTCACCCTGACAGATAGCAAGTGTGCAATAAACGTTGGTTAATAAGTAAATAAGTCGACCTGGCAGCAGAAGCAGGGGTAAAGGAGGCCAGTGGGCTGCCTTTGCAGATGAACAAAAGCAATCTCTGTGCTAGGGGAACCTAAGCCAGAATTCATGTCCCAGATATGTAAAAAGGCAGGGCGTGCCTCACTCACCCAATATGGCCAAAAAGGTTCCTGGCTAATTTTAAGAGTTGCTCAATCAATTACAGACTTAAGGGATAATTGGGCATCCTTTGTTTCTCTTGGCGAAATCCTAATTGGCAAGAGAAATGTTACAAAGCTCTTCTTTTAAAAAAAAAATTATTTTAATAGCAAAAAGTGGATTACATGGATAACCTCTAAGGTTCATTTCAGGTCAAAGCCTCCTTAACAGCCCCGGGTATGTGATAAAGGAATACACTTGCGCTTTGGTGCCAGGTAGACCGGAAGGTAAGCCTGGGCTCCACCTTGGAACCTGGTCAAGATCCATCATCTCTCTGCAGCCCTGTTTTCTCATCTGTGCATAGAGCAATAGTGATACCTGCCTTACAGCATGGTTGTGAGGACTAAATGAGAATGGTGTGCGTTCTCAGTCATGTCCGACTCTTTGCAACCCCATGGACTGTGGCCTGCCAGGCTCCTCCCTCCATGGAATTTTCTAGGCAAGAATACTGGAGTGGGTTGCCATTTCTTACTCCAGGGGATCTTCCCAACCCAGGGACTGAACTGGTATCTCCTGCGTCTCCTGCACTGGCAGGCAGATTCTTTACCATTGAGCCACTTGGGAAGCCACCTGGGGAACCCCTCAATGAGAACATTATATGTGAAAGTATCACATGGCACATAATGAATAAATGGGAGTATCTCTACCCTTCCTCTCCAAAATCACCCAGAGAGCAACTGAAATCTCTCTGAACCCCCAGGAGAGCTCTTTCTTAGGGAACTGTACCTGTGGACAAGGTTTTGCCATGTGTGTATGTTCTCTATAAGACCTATTACTTAAACAGCCCCTTGAGGATTTTTTTAGGAGGAAAGAGGATGAGAGAAGGAGTCAGTGGCAGAAACCTATGGGCTAGAATTTTGGCATTGCTTAGCTGGCTGCTCAGAGGACATCATCCCACCTTACATCCACCCAGCCACCTGCTAATTCCACAAATTTACTGAGCATCAATTCTGTGTGAGCCTTGTACATAGGGCTAAGGAGACAGCAGTGAGGAATCAATGACCCCTGTGCTTAAGAGTTCACAGTCCAGGGAATCCCCTGGCAGTCCAGTGGTTAGGACTCCATGCTTTCACTACGGCAGGCACAGGTTCAATCCCTGGTTAGGGAACTAAGATCCCACAAGCTGTGTAGTGTAGCCAAAAATAAAATAAAACAAAGAGTTCAGTCCACTGGGAGAGACAGAGAAAATGAAGCACCCTTCTCCATCAAAACACAGTCCAATGTCATCAGCACCAAGAGGAGGGAAATACAAAATGCCGTGGGCATGGCAAGAGCAAGACGTGTGCTTCCTGAGGAGGCTGTTAACGGGACACTACTTTCAGTGTATTAAGTGAGGAGTAAGGAAAAATCACCGACTCGACGGACATGAGTTTGAGTGAACTCCAGGAGTTGGTGATGAACAGGGAGGCCTGGCGTGCCGCTATTCATGGGGTCACAGAGTCGGACATGACTGAGCGGCTGAACTGAACTGAAGGAAAAATGGATTTTAAATCTAATTTTTAAAAGAATAATAAACACAGGCTCACCCATTACGCCACCTGAAATAAAATACTACAGAGGAACAGGGAAATGGATAAAGATAGTTAAAAGGTACAAACTTATAGTTACAAGATACGTAATTCCTGGGGATGTAACATACAGCATTGTGACAGTAGTTGACAATACTTAAAAATTGCCAAGAAAGTAGATCTTAAAAGTTCTCATTATAGAAAAAAAAATGTAACTCTGTGAGGTGATGGTTAACTAAACTTCACTATGCTGGTCATTTCACAATACATACATATATCAAATCCTTATGTTGTACACCTTTAAACTATATAATGTTATGCATCAACTATATCTCAATAAAGCTAGGGGAAAAAAACTACCACAGATACAGTTGAAACAACCCAAACATTCCTTCCTTCTCCATTCATATCTTCACACTTTAACCATACAGGTATGCATGTATGCCATATAATTTATAGAAACTTTTGGAGAAGGAAATGGCAACACACTCCAGTACTCTTGCCAGGAAAATCCCATGGACAGAGAAGCCTGGTAGACTACAGTCCATGGGATCACAAAGAGTCAAGACACGACTGAGCGACTTCACTTTCACTTTCGAGAAATAAATATTCTATTAATAAAAATGTTGTTTAGGGACATTTATCTTTAATTCATTCCTACTAGTAAATGTCAAAGCAAATCAAAGTTCTGAAAAATTTTGCAAAGATTTTAATTTTCCTTTTTTTAAATTTTCCCCCAAGTTTGCCTTTAGGTTTCTGAACCCCACACATGCAGTATTAATATTTTTAAAATTTAGAAAATAGGAAAAAAAATCACCCATTCACTGTAAATATCACTATAATAATTCAGTTTCAGAATTTCTGCTGCCTTGACAGCATACGCACACTGTAAAAATACTCAACAATAGGTCTGTGCTAAAGAGGAGAGTTATTTAATTTTTTTTAATGTTGTACTCAAGAGTGTGGCCTGAGGACTTCCCTGGTGGCACAGTGGACAAGAATCCACCTGCCAGTGCTGGGGACATGGGTTCAATCCCTGGTCTGTAAAGATTCCACATGCCATGGAGCAAATAAGCCCGGGCACCACAACTACTGAGCCTGTGCTCCAGAGCTCTGGAACCTCAACTACTGAAGCCCACGCAGCCTAGAGCCCCTGCTCTGCGACAAGAGAAGCTTCTTAAAGAGAAATCCATGCACCACAACAAAGAGTAGCCCCTGCTCGCCATAACTAGAGAAAGCGCTTGCAGCAACAAAGACCCAAAACAGAATAAGGAAAAAGAAGAAAAAAAAAAAAAGACCCAGCATAGCCAATAAATAAATCAAGTGTTGTCTGTTACAGTAAGCATGAGACCAATCTCCTCAATCACATAAAGCACTGGGTTTGCAGTCGTGTCTGAGCACACTCAGGGGTGGGCACCCTGGAAAGCTCTGATCTGGAGAGCACATAAGGAGGGCACCCTACCCAGACATGAGACTTAGAGACATTTTCCCACACTGGTGGAGGAAAATGGAAAGGATTGGTAGAAATTACCAGACTAACAGTTACAAGTGGGAAGAGTAAAGGCACTGTTTCAGGCATAATGAGAGAAGAATCAGAAGTACAAAGAGCATGGCATGTTTGAGATAGTAAATGGCATTCCTATTGCTGGGGCATAGAATTTGAGGTGGGAAGTGACAAAATATAAGTTAGAGAAGCCAATTAACACAGGAGACCCTCTATCAGAATGTCCTAACCTACAGAATACATTTATGGAAAGGAAATTAAACGGAGCATGCAAACATGCTCAGTGGATAGAAGTAATAAATTAATGTAAAAATGTGAATGCACTAAAACTCAGCATAATTTCCCCCTAATTTTCCTCTACAATGCCAAAAATGTACCGTATTCTTCATTTACTCTATTCATCACTTATCTTGTTCACCATTTATTTACTATTGGAGCCAAATCATTAAGCTGAAGACTAAATTGAGTGTGTCATATCTCCTAATGACTCATGTAACAATGGCACTCTCACATCCTATTTTATTGTGGCAGTAAAGTGCATGTGACCTTCCCCGTGACGTTAAACACAGCACTGGAGAACCAGCCATGGTGTGAAATGAGGTTGCCTCTGTCGAGGAATACTGAGTCAGACTGGCCTGAAGGATACTTAGTTTTCTGGGACTGTACAGAGTTTGCCCAGCAAGCATTTGGAGTGTTTCACTTGGAACACCAGCCCAAGAGCAAGTCTGGAGAAAGGGAACTGAAGGGAAAGGGAATTGAAGAGGCCTAAGAAGGGACAGGAGAAGGAGGTCAGAGCCGGGAAGTCTTCTGAGGACAGATGATCAAATGCCAAACACAGGCAAAGAGGTTCAGTCCAGTTCTCAAACTGCCACCCAAGGTCTAAACAGAAACTTGATCCCCAAGTGCCAGGCATGTGGACACGTAGCAGGTAGCTAGGTTCTTGTTGAGAAATGATGAGGATGAGCCAGGTCGTTCAACTCTTCTAAATGAAGCAAAGAAAACAAGAACTGGAAACATTCCTGGGAGAAGCAGGTCTCTGGCAGCCCCCGGGGTAGTTGAGAGGAGCGAGGTAGAAGATAACAGAGCAGAATCACATGGATTGTTCAAGAGATGCATGAAGAAGCAGGCCTGGCATGGCACAGTGGTGCAGCTCCAACAGCATCTCAAGATTTCAGGCCCGGCCCTACTTCCTGGACTCTTGTAACGGTGGGAAGTCACTTGGCCTGTACACCAGAGACGCAGTAAATTGTCCTCTGAGCATTTGGAAATAAACATTCACTTGGAGATGTAAACACATCACATTAACTGCTCAGAGGTATGCAGTCAGCTCAGAAGACAAACGCTTCTGAGGCCAGCACGACTTGACCGGAGGGAGAACATTAAGAGGTCTAAATAATTGTGAACACAAGGCAAAAAGCAGAGGCAGTCCTTGACTTTCCTGCATCTTTCCTGTTTGTCCTGTTACACAAATGATACTTTCATATTTCACAGACACTCAAACCCCCATTTCACGCACACACTGAATGTGCCCTTTCCCACCTCGGCTGACCAGTGGACACTTGGAGTTGCCACAAGGTGGCACTGCCTGCCAGCCAATAGTTCAGTTCATCAGTGTCGCCCTTGCTGTACCCATTACTGAAAATCATTAATGTATTTTATTGCCTTTTTCCTTAATAAATACCTTATAAAATGAGGAAAAATTGGAAGTTGTCATAAAGAAGAGAGTATGCTGCCAAAAAGGATCAAGTATCTAGTCCCTTTATAGTTACATTTCCCCTGTAAAATAATAAATTGCCATTCTCCTGTATACTTTTTAATCTCCTGTGGAATTTCAGTAGGATCAGTTAACGTCCTAGATACAACCAACTGACATGATCACATGCGGTTGCCTGCAAGGTCAGACCCTGGACCGTGGGAAGCCCAACAGGCAAGTATTGTTTTGTGCATCTCTTGGCAGATTTCTGGGTTTTCTTATTTGCAAAACTCTAATTTTTATTCACTGTATGCTTTTCCATTTGAATTTCTTCCAAAGAATCAAAACAGAGACAGAGTTTCAGTTTGGGAAGGTGAAAAATTCGGGAGATGGATAATGGTGAGAGCTGCACAATAATGTGAATGTACTCAGTGCCACTGAACTGTACAGTTAAATATGGTTATAATAGTATGTTTCACATTAAGTGACTTTTCAGTTCAGTTCAGTCACTCAGTCGTGTCCGACTCTGCAGCCCCATGGATGGCAGCACACCAGGCTTCCCTGTCCTTCACCAACTCCCAGAGCTTGTTCAAACTCATGTCCATCGAGTTAGTGATGCCATCCAACCATCTCATCCTCTATAGTCCTCTTCTCCTCCCGCCTTCAATCTTTCCCAGCATCAGGGTCTTTTCTATCAGATGGCCAAAGTATGGGAGTTTCAGCTTCAGCATCAGTCCTTCCAATGAATATTCAAGACTGATTTCCTTTAGGATGGACTGTTTGGATCTCCTTGCTGTCCAAGGGACTCTCAAGAGTCTTCCCCAAATCCACAGTTTAAAAGCATCAATTCTTTGGCGCTCAGCTTTCTTTAGAATCCAACTCTCACATCCATACATGACTACTGGAGAAACCATAGCTTTGACTAGATGGACGTTTGTAGGCAAAGTATGACTTCTACCACAATTTAAAAAAATAAATAAAGCCCTTGAGAAACAGATGAAATATAACTAGAATACATCTTTAGCTAAAGCATCAATTTACTTTCAAAAACTGTGGCTGTACAGAGTGCAGCATTTTGAGGTCCTTTGTGCCTCATTCATTGGGGATCAAGCAGGAGAGTGGCTGTCAAGTTAGTGGGGACCACAGAGTTGACTAGGACAAGTGTGGGCAATGAATCCAACAGAGAGTTGCCACGTGAGTGTCAAGTCACTTCAGTCATGTCCAACTCTTTGTGCCCCCATGGACTGCAGCCTGCCAGACTCCTCTGTCCATGAGATTCTCCAGGCAAGAATACTAGAGTGGGGTGCCTTGCCCTCCTCCGGGGGATCTTCCTGACTGAGGGACTGAATTAGCATCTCTTATGTCTCCTGCATTGGCAGGCAGGTTCTTTACGACTGGTGCCACCTGGGAAGCCCCGAGGGTTGCTGACTAGGAGCCAAAAGTCAGGATCAGAAAGATCCAAGGCAGTCACCGAAGTCAAAGAACAGGAGGATCTCAAGTGAAAGATGAAGACAAAATTGGGAACTGAGAGACATGCATGGAGAGGAAGCAGTGTAGGAGCAAACAAGAGGATCTAGGATACTATTCCACTAATACAGTGAGTGGGGGTTTGCACCTTACCAGGGTGAGCTGGCAGGTGTTTGGAGTATGTATCAAGATGGGCTGAAGCTCTAGGCTCAAGACAGACTATTAATTCCTGACTTATCAAGTTCTCATTGGATGACTGGGAGGAGAGGGGGACATTGTACAAAAGCTGGGAACTAATGTAGAGCCTCTGTCATAAGGCTAGGCTGAGGTCTGAAACTGATAGACGTCACTGCTCCTTTATCCCTGCGGCCATGGCAGGGCTGGCTGAATTTTGTTCTCCCCAGGTATATAGCCCTATGCCTTTCTCAAGTTACCAGCTATGTAATGGGTACAGCTGCTTGCATCTTTGAGGAGCAGGTCAAAATCGAAAGGCTGACTGAGAAACAATGAAGGGAAAACTTGTGAGAGCTATTTTTTGAGTCGGAATCATACACTCCCTCCCTCTTCTTGGGGTTACAGCACCACCAGCCCTTTCATTGGGAAAATGCTCTTCCAAGACTCTGTGGGGTTCTGTAGGGGCTGCCAACCCCAGTCTTCTGTGGAACATCCAGCTTCTTACAAGGAAGGAGAGGACCAAGAATGTGCCCATCATAGTTCTCACCCCTGGCCAAATTACTGGCCCAAGGAACAGGCATGTGATTCAAGATAGGCAAGAGTCCTTCCCTGGAATTTGTAAACACGAAAAAAAAGAAGGTCCTTTTTTTCTCCCCGTAGGTGGAAAATTATTAGAATGTGACCCTAGAATGGCTGGCAGTCACATCCCCAACTGGATGATGAGCCAAGAGCCCCCTTTGATGAAGGACTTGGCCCAGCTGCTGTGATTATTGTTGGCACTCAACTTTGGGCTGTCAGCCTTCAGGAACTGCCTCAGCTACAGAGAGCCTCTTCACCCAAAGTCACCCCTGCCCTGGGCTGCCCACATTCAAAGACTGGTGGCTGCAGCAGCCAGGCCATCTCCATCTAACTCGGGACAACTCTGAGGAGCCATTCTACCTCCACAGTTTATGGGTCTGCCTAGGCCAGAGTGTGGCCTGCATCACAGCTCAGCTTTCTCTCTGCCCAGTCCTGCACCCAGCTTTTCCCTTCCACAGGTGTTAATCCTGAGGGTCATTTTTGTGGTTTAGTAGCTAATTTGTGTCTGACTCTCTATGACCCCATGGACTGAAGCCCACCAAGGCTCCTCTGCCCATGGGATTCTCCAGGCAAGAACACTAGAGTGGGCTGCCATTTCCTTCTCAAGGGGATCTTCCTGACCCAGGGGTCAAACCCACATCTCCTTCGTTGGCAGGTAGATACTTTACCACTGAACCACCAGGGAAGCCCTAATCCTGAGGGTACTCCTTAATAAACATCCTGAGCATTAAAATCTATGTCAGCGTCTTCTTTCTAGCCTGCAACATCCATCGCAAAGAGGAACTTGAAAGAATGAAGTCAACACATATAGAAAATATGAATTAGAGAGGGAGAGACAGAGAATCAGAGAACCACTTATGCCATCACTCAGGGTCCAAACTTGGTATCCTGTGGTTTGATTGTGTGAGCCAATTAATCCACATTTTAGACGTTTTGTTTTAGAGCTGGTTTGAGCTGGCTTTCTAGTATTTGTGTCCTAGTGAATACAGAAACCAACGGAACAAACTGCAAGGGATTACTGTGCTTTTTAAATGTTGATTAAAAACAGATGATGTGTGGAGGGTACCCAAGTGACATTGTGTCATTTACTGACCTCTCTGTGCCTTGATTTTTTTCATCGCAAAATGGATACCATTACCTATTTCATTGGATTGTTGTGAGGATTAATTGAATTATTAATAATTCAGTTAGAACAGTACTGTACCTGACATAAATTTATTGTAAGTTGGTGCAAGGGAGCCGTTCTCTTTCTTCATTTAAGAATCAGTGGGGGACTTCCCTTGTGGCCCAGGGCCCCATGGTTAAGACTCCAATCTTCCAATGCAGGGGACACAGACTTAAACACTGGTTGGGGGACTAAGGTCCCGCAGGCCTCGA